>NW_008751894.1:757517-769060 GCF_000715545.1 Opisthorchis viverrini | reverse complement strand
ATTCTTACTTATGCCCTGTTTGAACAAAGCTTGGCAAACAGGTTTTTCACCGTTGACCCAGCAAACACCCGGCGGGGGCATAGTAAGAACATTTTCAAGCTCAGAGCACACATATTCATTAGACAAATGTTTTCTCATTTCGGGTAGTAGCTGCGTGGAATGACCTTCCTCCGACGGTTGTCCGCGCTCCTTTTAGAACCCAGTTTAAAGCACTATCAGACATTTATTTATCTAATTACTCGCGCTGGCAAGCATACTACCCCGCGCTGAGAACATAAAGAGCAGTGCTACACCCTTTTCCCACTTATGCCTTTCAGGTGAACGACAGCCTCTGACCGAAAAGAACAAAAGTGACCCGGGAAACTTGGGCAAAACCCTCAGTCCTGTGTATCAATCCGTGAATCCGTGAATCCGTGAAGTGCGGCGTGGCCTGGCCGATAAATCTGGCAGGGTCCGTATTACTCAGAATATATACAGCTACCACCGATAGTGTCAACCATCTCTGTTGAGTACATATAGCTAATCCGTGAATCCGTGAATCCGTGAAGTGCGGCAGTTTGTGGCCGATAAATCTGGCAGGGTCCGTATTACTCAGAATATATACAGCTACCACCGATAGTGTCAACCATCTCTGTTGAGTAAGTGACATATAGCTTGGTTTTACTGTGGCAGATTATATGCCTTTGGTCCTGGCAAAACTTTGGGAAACCGGACCTGTGCTGCAGTCAGAGGAAGGTCACTATGGTCACATATGCCCTCCAGATTGCACCAGATAGCGCTGTCTTGACGTTTCCCGGGTGTAGTAAATGTCGAGAGGACATACGTGACAAATCGTTTTGGATGTTTTTTAAAGCAAATAGCAGCCAGCCTGTAGATACAAACTGTACACCTTCCTGATCATGGATGGCATCGGTACCGTAAGCCCGGTTATGTATACCTCCGTGAAAAGCGAACAGTTCGGCACCGTACGCAAATTGTTCGCCTTATTCAGGGAAATGGTAATGCAGTACTATCGAATGAAGACTTTTGTGATAGACAAACTGGTGGCACAGTGTCAGCAGCAAGAGTAGTGTTCGGCTGAAATGTCATGCTGTTCTCCATCCATATTAAAAATGACATCAGGAAGCACGTATATACCATATACTATTCATATATATATTTTTATCGCAGACACTCTGTGAACAGCTGACACATTTCACCGTATGGCTTTTCTGCAGAATGCCTTACAGTAGGTATACTAGTGAAAGGAAGGAGGCCTTCGCTGCGGAGTACTTTATTCGGAAATGCCAACTGACCGGCTACAGACCATTGAACAGGGAAGCAAAATTCTAATCTGCATCTTAGTTACAAAAACTGGACACCGATCTTCTCCCGAACGAGTCCTCTTGAACTTTCCTGGAGATTCATTGACTCCACTCATTCATCGGTCAAATCCAAGCAAATGTTACAAAATGGCTCCACGAATTCCGCAACAGATCTCCCTTTTTCTGTACACGCAAAGCGAAATTCTACGAACAACACACACTACTCGCGTGCCTTCCCGTCAGTAGTATCACCGTTACACTGGTACACAAATTCGGGCAGAGTCTGCAACTGCTGTGCCACACGACCCCACGATTTACCTCTCACCTTAAGGCCGACTGGTTGTGCATCACCCGAAAATAGGCTATGCATTCATTATCCGGGATGGTCCATCCTGTAATGTAACTAAAACGGTCTGGAAGACGCAAGTGGTTGCTTGAAAAACCGGGTACACCACTCAGACACACTGGAGCATGCAATACACATGTCACTGCACGCCGAGTGGCTCATGCTCGAATATGCGATGCATACGCCATGCCACTGCAGCCGGCGGGAAATTCTGGGGAGCGATGGCTACTTTCTGAACATTATCTGTTGCTTGACAACGCGTGCGTGTTTCCTAACTTTGAGGCACTTGGGACCACGGCCTCCAAGGCTGCAATATCATAGCTTGGAACAAACGAGGCAAGGCCAATCTGCGTTAACTAACTTGGTTGGTGCTAGCATTCAGATACTCCCATAAGGTTGGTACCTGTTCTGGAAAATGTACATACCCCTTGTACCAGGAGATGTGGCTGTCATGCATCTATCTGCTCCCTGAATTTAGACACCAGTGGGTTTCAAGCATCAATAGATATTCTTCAAAGATATTTTTAGGTTGCTTCTTCATTCACCAACGGTGGCTGTCGGATTACAACCCACCGAAACAAGGTATACTGCTTACACTCGTTCCTAAGCCAGTTTTCGGTGGCCTGCGTAATCAACTAACCCAAGCGAAGGATACGCTTCAGGAACTGGGACCAATGAGGCTGTAGCCGTCATTAAGCAGTTGATTGTTCAGGGACGAATCCTGCTTCGCCGAGACTCGATGTCTGCGACTGACCACCACTGATACTGTACCTCAACTCAGGTGGCGGTCTACGAACACAGATTTGGGCTTTTGTTTGCTTTGTGACCGGCCAATTAGTACCAGTCACCGCTGGTGTTCCACAGATCACGTACCATGTCAAGTCGACCGTTGTAATGGGGAAACTCGCCCGCCTGTACTGTGATTCTCTTCAAGCTTGCCCCAAAGGTGAGTCCGCAGAAAATTGGTTTATTTTTGGTACCTAGCTTTCATTTCGTCCAGGAAACGCAAAGGTGTGCTTGCTAACCGATTTTCAAAGAAAGCGTCTTATGTTGTTGACCTGGAACGGAGCAAAGATTTCCAGCAAAATGTGTCTCAGACGTCTGTGTGTGTCCGTAATTTCGGCTCCATGGAAGGGCTAATCGGCAGCTATGAGTTACTGGCTTAATACTAGGACTAACACCGTAGAGCGCCAGCTAGAGGAAAGAGACGACGATCATTTCGTGTGACTCGTTCAAGGCCCATCAGCTCTTGACAGTGTGTCTGTTAATGAAACCTGATGTATTTCATTGGGCCAACAGTCCTCAAGCTACAAGAAGTAACGCAAAGCGAATCAGCCGTTGAAGATGGTTGACTTTTAACAATACTGAGCAGATCGGTCCATGTTTCTCAGATGGGGCGCGACTGATTTTTTCGGGTCCATTTTTACTATAAAGCATTTGTTAGACAAGGATCCGACTGGCTCCTGACGTTATTCTCGTGTTCTTGTTACTTAGTCTCATGTGTGCGCTGTGTGTAGAGGTTTTGAGGGATTAGGATTCGCACAGACCGGTGTCATTTTGGATTCATGCAGGAGTTAAAACCTGGGATACATGCGATAATTTGATATTAGGATTTAGCCTGCGGATTTGAGATTCATAAATAAGATAAGATAAATGAGATGGGTTTTAGAGTTTTAGAAGCTTGATTTGTCATTCCTCGGAGTTGAGAGCTAATTTATTCTTAGGCACCGTTTTCCGTTTCAGCTTCCCATAGAGAGTACCAAATGTAGCCACATGGATTTCGAACTGAACACTTGTGGAGGCTTGTAGGTAACAGTTTTTTACGTTTTCATGAGCCCAGGCTGACTCCTGATTGCCACCGTCCTACAAGGGCTCCTCGGACTGTTCATAAAACGGCCCCATCTGACATCATTAAATTAGAAATGCGAATGATGAGCGGGGATGGAATGGGCTCAGTGACATAAATGAACAAGTCAGTGGAACCACGTTGAATCTTGGTCAATGTATTGCAATTCAAAAATTAAGCGTGCCATGGTGCAGAAGACATTATGGTAGAAACTCAGTGGGACAGACAAAGACAATAATGAATAATTAGCACCGTTCGAAAGAAAAAAACCAAGGTGAGGTGGCAGAACAATGTGTAGAGCTGAGTTTAAAACCGAGTAGCGCGGCGGCACTTCGATAGGAGGCTAGTTTATGCGTGCTCGTTGGTACAAATGTTTTGAAGAATTTTTTTGATTACCAGTTACCGGTTGTCTTAGGATAACTCTTGGTTCCGAAGCAAGCTTATTCTGGATGAAAAACAGCGGAAGCTCTGGTAAGATGAAAAATTTCTTTTCTAAGCGCAAGAGCGGCCACAGGCAGCGAAAAGTTAAGATCATAGTGAGTTTGGAAAAATACAAAGTCAAGTATTCCCAAAGCTGACGATTTGAAAAGAGATTCAGACTAGATGGCTGCCCAGAATACGCTAGGTTACGAAAGAATGAAGTGGTTTTTGTGGCCATCTGTTGAGCATTCTCAGGTAATGTTTGTATATGTAAGGTCATTTAAAAGCCGTTTCATCTTTTGAATGAGCCCACCGCTATGATTAGCGTGAGTAGTGCCAAATTTTCATGAACTTTATTAGTGGCTACGTGCGCCGGCTAGATAACTGCTCAGAACGAATCAAATCTGTCAAAGAATTTTTTTTAATAAGATGACTTGTAGGACAGACGGCAAACAGTTATACTTGGTTAAAAACGGTGCAGAGCGCACACTTGCACGTCACTGGACCTTCACTGTCTGAAATGTTAAACCGAAAGTTGAAGTTCATAGGATCTAGTCAACTGCACATATCTGCAACACAGCCTACATTTAAATTCCAAAGAATTCACCTAATCTCCACTAATGCGCAACCAACAATTCAAGATTAGGTCTTAGCGCACATGGCACGTAAATGTATGTGCTGTAGAACCTGATGAAAGAACGTTGGTGATGATTGTCTCATTTTGCTTTCGGTGTGCATGTTACATAGACGGTACTCAGTGACCGTGGGACCACAAAAGACAGATTCCACTTTGAGGATTTCACTGTTTTGATCAAAATATTGCGTTCAGGTTTGATCATCTACGGTCTTGGGTGACTGTATATCATATGCATCAGGACTTTGTCACCATTGCTCAGAAGGAATGAGCGGATAAGCTCCAGAAAAGGTCAAATTCCGCGACACTATTTTTGCCACCGGTGTTTACTTTTTTTCTATCTTGCAGCTACAACGATAAGACAGGAAACTGAGATCTTTGGTAAAAGTACGAATTGTACTATTTTGACGTGACTTTTCCGGGTGCCGCTCAAAATATAGTCTGGCTAAATTTACAATTTGCGCTGCTGAACAATCAAAGCGAATGCAGGCTGTTACAAATTTGCAACTTCATTTATTTTCAGAGTTTTATTTGAGATTTTCATCGTTTCCCAAGAAAGTGGGTCAACTAACTAGGTATGTCTTATTTTCTTTGGCGGAGCACACTACTTATGATGTTCCAAACACGTCGCAGACTAACAGCGCCTTGTATCATAATCATCTGTACAAACAGACTCACCATTCTGTGTTGTCTTAAAAAAGACAAGAAATCACTTGGTTATAATAACGCAACAATCTTACACGGGAAAGCGTACGTTACAAAAAGAACGCTTCTACAAACCGGTTGCTCAAATGTAAAAATCTGAACCCATAGATTAATGGTAAATTCGATCGCTCAAATAGAATTCGCTAAACAACATGCTTGTAAAAGTTCTAAGGATGTTTAGAGAAACGAGAGGATTTTGCACACTGCTTAACGAATGAGAGCTGTGACTGAGTCATCGATTTCTAATTTATCACGCTGCAGTTGGAACCCCTGTTAGGCTGTTTCTTCCCAGGTGCGACGGATGTTATAGAACGAAAATCTTTGTTGTTGGCCGGAAATAATGGCCATAATGGAAGTGCGATCTTCGCTAGATATATGTTTCCAGTGTTTCAATAGGAGAAGACAGGATTCTGAAACTTAGTCAACTGGGTGATAAGTGTGGCTTGGTTCCTAGCTTACCAAATTATCAGACGAGGTAGACAGACATTTTGAACGTTTCTACCAGCGTACAATTGCTCAGCGCGCTCATTATAATATGTCTCTGGCAATGAAAACAATATCCCCTTCTGCTGGGGGACAGCAGAACGGACGTTTCTCTTGCTAGCTCCGGTTCTTGGTCTTAAGACACATGATCCGATTGAAGGTTTGCTCCCAAGCAAATGGTGAGCAAACGAAAAGCGGGACCATCCCAGTGCTCTAGACTATACTTGTCTACATCTATCCAGTAGTATTACGGAGGATGCCGCTCAAACCCTTCCCTATGGATGTCCACAGTGTGATGCGTGCGACATCTTTTGAAACAACACAGTGGATGAAGTTGATATGAAATTGCGATATCCATTTACCCAAGGTGCGGGATTGAGCAAACGCAGATATCGGTAGAACAGAATGTCTTGTCTAGTTAAGGGCAAGCACAAATTCTCAGACTGCATTAATATTACAGGGAGGAGGTTCTACAGAATCTCAAGTGAAACGTCCCCTCACACAATTCTCCAGATGAATGTGCTGTATAAATTTGTTTTACGCGGGGACAGTATTTAGAACTTTAGGGGGCACACCTGCTCAACGAATGATATTCTCATGGCTGTTGAATTGCTTTTGAGTTCAGTTAGTTCACTAGACGAGTAGAAGGATCGTATATTGCCCATTGGAACCATCTGTTATTTGCCATCGATAAGTTTTACCCCAGTTTTGGGGCGAGATATTTTACCCCTTTTTGGATTGATATGTGTGATGCGGAGATCCAAAACTAATGGTGAACCTTGTCATTCAAACCAAAGGTGACAGACTGATCGCCTTCTTTCATTGATCTAATATTTTATTCCTTTCCTGTGTGCCGATGCATTTTTTGTCCCACTTGTGCCGCTCACTGACCAAATTCGAAGTTTTGTTCTGTGCTCTAGACTGACGTGACCCGGTGGCCAATCAACGAGGGACTGGACAGACAGCCAGCGCGTTTATCAGACGTGTTAGATGAACAAACCTGATTTGTCGATAGATCAACTAATTGACATAACCACTCTTTGTTAGCACACGAATCTCGTCTGAACCGTAAAAAGTACGCATTTTAAATGTATCTGGTGTTCAACTTCAGTTTTTTGCGTCCAAGCTCCCGGGCATTTGCCTCGTCGTTCTCGCACCGCTCCTGCAAAAAGTAGTTCGCTATTACCGATTTAGAACATCCCTTTCGCCGAAGTAATGCCTTCGGGAGGCCTCATAATGTTTCTTCCGTGGGAGCGTTTCCTCATGATAGGATTGCTAATATTAACCAAGATGAAAGAGATATAACTGCACCGCGATATTTTTTCAATGGACTTCGCAAGAGTGGAATAAAGTTTCTGTTTGTCTGGCATTAACACCTGACTGCAATGAACAATAAGCAGCTCGGAGGGAAGAGCGATTTCACTGGGTGTGTGAAACTTGCTTCTGATTAGTCGTCACTCGGATGGCCGGTCAATACATGACCACGTGATGGGGTTTCCGTTATTCATGAATGAGTAGTGCTATCTTTTGTCCAAATGAGAGCTGACCAATCTGCTGATGACGAACCCGTAGCCAAACCATTAAGTATTCAAGCGCTAGCTAGAAGGTCTAAAGGCTTCTGGGTTCGTAGATTTTTCGACCGCCCATGCTGAAAATTAGGTGCGGCTTTAGTTGTACATGATTGATATGCTTGCACGATGTGACAAACGGGGGATCAGTAAACGAGACCCCTTATGCCCGTGATGAGAAAATGCTTTTAAAAACGGATGGTAAACCGGTCACTCTCCAGATTGGAATAGCGGTCTTCCATGAAATGTCGGTTCAACTGAAAAACGTTGCACATATATTTCCATTATGAGGGGAGTGGTCTCTGAGGAAAAATGTCGATATGGATTGGACAACCATGCGAATAGCTTTACTGCCATCAAGGTGCTCTTGCTCATACGGTTTGAGACCATCAAACCATCCGAACCATCCAAAAGACTACGTTATCGAAGCCTTTTGAACGGTTACAATGTCACCGCTCCAGTTTGCGTAAAAATGGACCAAACCACACAGGATGCTTCATACTGGGGCACAAGATAAAAAAACAAACATCTCCAGAACACTATTAAATAATTCATTGTTTTGAAAAGCTTGCAAGACAGTTTACCACAAATATATCACTCACGTGATCGGACTAAAAATTGGTGTGAACAGAAATTTGAGATCCACATTTTTTTCATTCTAGATAAGTAGCAAATAAGGCTTTGTTTCATAATAGAACGAGGTTCGGTGAACCAAAACCTGATCAGCTCCGTAATAAAACAAATATGTGACTAGCATGTGTCTGAATGGCTCGTCTTGCCTGAGCGTCAAGCATGTCTCCGGCAAAAGCTCCAGGCTGATTCCCCCTTTACAACACACAAAGATGAGGAAGGACCCTTGACTGAGAATTGAATGGCAAAAACGGAAGAACACACTATAGAATCAGGAAGGGATAAAAATGGTACTTATTAAAATGTTTCTTGTTCAGAGAAAAACAGATATGTATAGTACCAAAAGTCACAGTGGGTGAATAGAGGCCATATGTAGTGCCGATTTTTTTCTAAAATAGAGGTATCATTTAGCAATTCAGTGTTCTCCTGCCTTATGGGAGATCTTATTCTGAAGGACTTAGAACAAGGATAATTTTGCCGATTCTCAGTTTTATGCATTTACAATAAAACATCCCCTCATCCGACTGAACAGCATTCAAGCGAACAGATTTTGCCACCCCCATTCCGTCGTACAAATCCTTCATACAAGTGCGATTCCTTTATGGATGATCTGCGAAAATTCCGTCTCAGAGGAGCAAGCGGAACAATGACGGTGGAAGTAGTTGAAATGCTCGCCTCTGAAGCTGGCCCAACTTTTCTCAATGTATGTAAACAAATCGACCGGCCCCTACTCACTCGCAAACCACAGATTGCTTCCGGTGGGTGATTCAGTCAGCTTGCATCATTTTCTCAACTCTTGATAATTCAGTAGTGTGGTGGAACCTGGGATTCCACCACTAAAAACTCTTGGTTCTTTTCGGAAGGGTCAGGTTTGCGCTACTTGAACAAGCCCGGGAGAGCAAACGAAAGATGTTGTCATCCACTGTTGCTTGTGGCTTTCAGCCTAAAGGTAACACTCAGAAGCAGTTTGAAGAAGCTGAATTGCTTAAAACAGAGGGTGCACAAGCGAGTGCATTCCTTGCAATAAAGGAAGTTTTTTAACGGCTCATCCAAACTGAGGATACATTCAAGAATGTATGTATTATCAATCATTTTGTTATACTCCTAACGTCGAAGCTACCTGATGATAGTCTCTGTCCGTAACCACATGTACAACTGTATGGTGGTTCACGGACGTGCATTTCAGGACTTTGTTCGATTTCGAGATAAACACTTCAAAGGAATAAGCAGCACGATTGCTCCAGAAAGATGTTAAATGCAAAGAAAATCTACATGAAAAGCCACAGCCGATTCTTACATAAGCATTCCCCCCTCTCAGTGACCAAACCAGGAGTATGATAGTTTAAATGACCATTTGTATTCTTCGGTCTCCAAAGGTGCCCCTGGCGCTCGGGTTTAAGAATGCTACTTTGGCTTCTGGTTAAAACGTACGGTGTTTGACAACAAAACGAAGAACCAAAGGATGAAAAAAGGGAGCTATATCTACCTGAGAGGCCCTAAGAAGAGCGACGTTATGGGTAGTGTATTACATCTAAACGATAAAGCATGATTTATTTCACACCAAATCCTTTGATAGTACTGGGGTAACCCATCCGCTTCCCTGTGCGTCAGGCCTCAGGTCCGCACTCGTTTTCAGAGCAATTTAGCACGCATACACTAATATGGCTCATGAGGAAAAACCTGAAAATGCAGGATATTTTTATGGTTCCTTGAATTACGTTTTGCAGTTTGGTTGACGAGCCCATTTAATCAACCTATGCAAGCTCGTTGTTCGACTCACTTCGCGTGCTGAAGAGATTGGTCAACAAGGAGACCAGTTCCCCCTCAGTGTCATAATGAAATGTTCCGCCACAGCCTTGCCCAGAGTGCAGCTTGCTTCTATACCTAATGGAAGGGTATATATCCAACTGGATTTCAGAGGCTTTTTCAGGACAGATCTCCACCTCCCAAAAGAATAAAGGCCAACGCTGCTGACGTCGCACGTCTATTCACGCTGGTGCGAGTACCACTGCCGTCTAGTCTATCAGAATAATTCCGGACCGTTTGCTTCTACAATAGGAACTGAAGAGTGTTGGTTTCTCTCAGACTTCTCGGTTTTAACTTGTGTTTTAAGGAAGACATGGTTTTTCATTTGGCTTCACCTTGGTAGGGTCAAACTCATAGACACCCAAATTGTGTCCACACTAAAACCCCATCTCCAACTTCATTCCGGAACAGTATGGCGAACCCCAAATTTCCCACTGCTTCAGTTTTCACACCTCACACGCAAATCTGTGACCTCACATTCTCAAATCAACCGATGTCACCTAATTGCAATATTCTCCTAGCACAGGTTTCTCACACAATCACTTCGAGTTCCTGTTGTTTGTCCTCGTGTCTAAGGGATTTCAGCAATCCTATGAGTAGTGTGTTACTTATAAACAACTACGGTGTTTTGAAAATCCTATCGGCTGAAACAGGCGGCAGCCACATTCAGTCGAAGAAACCCATGATAAATGAGCACTTCAGCTGGATTCAACTGAGTCTTTCATCAAGACGGAAACAGTGCACGTTTTATTCGTAACACACTACAAATGAGGTCACTGAAAATCTTTCGACAGTCCATGACTGGTTTCGCTCTTCTTGGGACTCATCAGGTAGGTGCAGTCCTCGAGTTTCAGTCAACCAATTTGCGCGAAATTAATAAAGTACACTCAATTGCAAACTGATATGGTTTTGCGGGAGAGTCACCTGGAACACAGTTGAGTGTCTCGTTTATTGTATTTCTAAGAAATTGAATGTGCTGTACCCAATAAGGACGAAACCGGTCGTCAGCTGTCAAAGAATTTCCAACAGCCTTATGAGTAGTGTATTATAATGATACGTGTATCGCGATATCTCGAATGTCGTACCAACTAAAACATGAAGCGGCCTGGTACAGCACATTCAGTTGCTTGTTAACGTCATAAACCAGAGATTCAGCTGGGTTCCAGGTAAGTTTCTTGGGAAACCAAATTAATTTGAAAATGAGTGTATTTTGCTAGTACATGTTTACTTTTTCTATTCCGCGCCTATTGCGGCTACTTCGAACCGTCGAAATAGAGGTCACAAAAGTACATGTGAAAACTATGTCCCTCAATGGGGGAGAGGGAACTGAATCACAGATATGTTGGTGGTTTACAGAATCATCTATTTTTTTAACGGACACGCAGAGGGAGTAAGACTTACGAATTTCTTTGAAGTTGAAAAACGAATATAAGTGGGACACGTTAGTAGGAAGTGTTGTGGAATATAGGTAGCTCGGGTGCGCTGCTTGGTTGTTGGTCTGTTCACCGAGCCCGGCGATTGGATTGCAGACGTTTCGTCACCAATCGAAGTGACATTGTCAGTGCGCGGTTAGGTGGGTGGATTCTTCCCGTTTAGAAGCTGTATGAGCATAGGCAAAAGAGGAGGAATTCACCCACTCAGCTCCGCACTGAAGATGTCACCTCGATTGTTGATGAAACTTTGCAATGCAGCTGTTACGCTCGGCGAACAGATCAATAGCCAAGTTAGTAGGCAAGTTGTGGATAACGATCGGGCCACACGCATCTAGTCGTGCTCGACTACACTAAGGTATTCGTGCATT
>NW_008751894.1:729023-757426 GCF_000715545.1 Opisthorchis viverrini | reverse complement strand
CCCCCCCCCAATGGTATGAAATTTATGTGGAGAACAGATCACACAAGGAACTGATTGGTAACAAGTTACCGTATAGATAATGTAGACAGAGATATCTAAACCGAGTACCAACTCCGAGAAATTGTTGTCTTAAAGTTCAACGACAGGCGTGCAACAAAACATAAAAGTTGTACCACCAGGGCCACGGGCCTAAAATAACTCCTCGACGCGTTCTCATGCAATCCATGCGGAGAAATGTAGTCCACTACTGAACGCGAGTAATAAACCAACAACCGGGAAAGAAGTTCACCTTGAACTGGTGAAAGTCTGTTCAAGCAAAGCTGACTGAGCAGGGTACTCCAATCTGTGTTAGTGTATTTCGCTTCGGAGTTTCTACTATACTTCGTTCGACCGTGTCTTGGAAAAATTTGGCGGAAGGAAAATCATCAGAGTATCTCCTACACCCAGTGTGTCAGTTTGATGTTTATACAGATTCTGTCCCGTTCCATACACCTCCATCTTGTAGAAGGTGAAAGACCGTTTACTCTTTGGCAAAACAAAATCTTTACTAAGCGCCACCGGTGATGTGCATGAAATTGCGCAACAAGTGCAAAGATCTACCATGGATGCATTCGCCTATCTTCAACGCACACTCCTGATGACCTCAGACGTCGAGACAAGACATTTTTGTATGGGCTTTATCCGATAATGTCTTGACTCAATTCATAGGGAAATTCGGCTACGGAAACTTTCGGCTTCTCTTGCCGATGAATGAAGTATACGTCCAGGAGCTGTTTTGTAGTCGTCTTCATTCACTTTCCACGCGTAATCCAACATTTGACAAACGATAGATTTTCTTAATATCGCTACCGACAGGTCATTTTTCACTCTCTCGGGCGTTTACTTGCATTATTAAGACATTAAAGTCAGTCGCTCTACAGCTAAACCAATAAAAAAGCACGAATATCATGTCAACATTGAGGCGAGGTAGACATTTTAATGTCATTTCACTTAATCCCAACTACTATCGACGATTGTTCACCAACTTAGGCTTTTTGTGCGAGCCATTTTGCTGTTTTGATCTCTGACTGCATATGACGTGAATACGTTGACAAAGTCTTAAAATTCAGAGGCGGAGTTATTTCACACAGCTTTCCTCTTTGAATAGTACCAATCTGTTCATCCGAAATTTAAGGCTTGCCAGAACCTTGCAGGTTGTCTTCCATTGTTTGCCTCTGTTTTTAGCAGACTGCCGAAATGAGGTCATCTTATCACCGAGAGTGAATTAGGCTTCTATCGGTTTCCAGTTTTCGTTTAATTTCCTGATAGATGCCTCATTTGAAAGCTTGAAATGCCGGTACAAGTTTGTTAAGACAATGCTTGATGAAGTCTATCACTGCTCCATCCTTGTATGTTTAAATGTCTCCCAAAACGATTACTGTTCTACATCGGTATGAATCGATTCCCTACAAGTTCCGCTTAGTAACATTGTTTTTCCTTACTGTGCCTATCAGGCGGCTTCAAGTTAATTATTAGGAATCAAATCCCTGGAACTAATGGGCGCACGATTTGTACTCTCCTCCTCGTGAGTCGTTTTTTGTTTGCAAAATCCCTCATTCTCGCATCTCAAATCGTTGTAATCTCGGTTCGCAACTGGATACTTAGCTCCCATCCCTACTTACATGTTTTATCAATTTCCTTACTCACTTGAAATCACCTTCAGTTTCGCCATCACTCTGTTTGCTGCGAAAAAGTAATACAAACGTTAACCTTGTGATTAGTAAAATAAGTATGTAGATTAAGTAGATTTCAAGTGGAGGAAACGAATCATTTCATGTTGTCAGTTCTGGAAAGTGCCTCTCTGAAGGCAGTCCACACAGTGATAGGCCTTGACTTATTCTAGATCTGGTAGTCCAGTCCCACAGACATTGCGCGATTCTTCTTCCCCGGAGAATGATTACTGTCATGACTGTGCATAAGAACCATAGGGAAAATAAAGTTTATAAAGATGATATAGTGAGCTCTCTGTAACTAATCGGTATCAACTTTACATTTTACCACTGATGAAAGAGCATGAAGATTGGGTTAATTGCACGCAAGGAGGCATGAACAGCATTAATGGGTGCCATTCAGCTGATCTAGCTACGCGAATATTTTGCCTAGGTTAAAAACCATGCGAGATGGCCCAAGTGGTTAGAGCGCGAATTTACTGACCGAAAGGTTCGTGGTTCGGACCCGACTTCTGCCTCTCGACTTCCCCTGTCTAGGCTTGGATAACCTGGCAGTATCCCAGCCCTCGTGCTTCCTTTGGGTGGCATGGCAGTTAGGCACCGAAAGGGTGCTACAGATGAACGAGTTTTTTTCTAGAGGAAAAAAGTTTTATGCTTTCGGTGTAAACTTGGACAGTCTGGCTCAAGATTTGGCGGCCTTCGCTGGTTGAACTATGGAGCAGAATATAACAATTTCACGAAGGTCAGGGCAGGCGTCGAGGAATTTCGAAACATTTACACTGTACATAGAAACCACATTTCTAATGCAAAAACTGTTCAAGTTTGGAACAGTTGCAACAGATCTATCACCTGTAGTGTGCGACTTCAATCCCATAATTCAAGGGTTGCATGCCTCTTGAGCGGTAGCTTGGGTTATGTCGGCGCGTCTAAGCATGCGTTGACTTCAAACTTGGTTCTTATTCTACACCTCTCTCCTGATTACATTCTGCCTCTTTCCTGACTCGACTAGTCCACAAAATCGGGTATGTCCATAGTGAGTTGATGACGTAGCTAGGTCAAGCTGGCCTCGCACTTCTGATGTTTAGGGTTTACACCCTGGCACTTCACCGAAACACACTGCTAGTGAGGTCCAGTCAGGGCATAGCCTCAGTCCAATGCCATTCTCACCTGCTGGTTACTTTGCAGAATAATCAAGCAGGGAATGGTAGGTTAGCTTTACAAACCTGTCGTGGAAACATTCTCCACAAATTCCACAAGCGCACGCAGATATTAATGAAGTGGACACTGTCTAGACACAGCAATAAAGAAGACACAGGTAGGTGTGCTTTGAAAAGAGTTTGCCTTTCCCATTCCTCGGTAGCACCAAAGAAAATGTAGTATAAACCGTCTACAAGAACCAATAACCAAACGGAGGCAGTGTGAAGTGATTCAGTGTAGGTCAGCCAGTCAGTCACAAACACCATGAAAACAGTAGAATATTGAAAACTCCAAGTGTAGCTGACCCCAGATAAAAGAGGCGTCATTTTTTCTCAAATGAGACTGCATTTTACTATCTCGTAAAACGGTGTAATTCCACTCAGATCAGCACATTTATCAACGTCAGGATAATAGGTAATGTTTGGCAGGCCCAGAGGACTTTGACCAAAAACGTTCAAAGCTGCACGAAACAAGGAAAAATTAATTTAGAGGAACAGTGTTTATGGGGCTGCTGAAAATTCT
This sequence comes from Opisthorchis viverrini, assembly GCF_000715545.1. Taxonomy (NCBI): domain Eukaryota; kingdom Metazoa; phylum Platyhelminthes; class Trematoda; order Opisthorchiida; family Opisthorchiidae; genus Opisthorchis; species Opisthorchis viverrini. Next base: position 753,998 of record NW_008751894.1, on the reverse strand, counting down.
TTGGAAACCCACCACTGGCTTTGCCTTTCATGGGGACTGTATCTACTTAACGAGACTGAAGAAGGGTGAGGTTCGTTGTAGGGTGTTGTAGAGTCTTCAGTCTTTCTTTATAGGGACCAATTCTTCAAGAAAATATCTCAGTTGTCGTACCAAATGAAGCACGGGGTGTTCTTTCTGTATTACATTTAACTAAAGGATATCTACTATGAGAGATTTAGCTTAGCTTAGTTGAATCTGTCTTTAAAACTAAATTGGTGTGCAAATGGGTCTGGCAGGGACACGTTTTTTCTCCTGTCATCGTCTCTCCTCATCATGGTGTTTCGTACACCAAGTTCACTCTGTTCACATAAGCAACAGAGCTCCCGTTTTAAGCACAAACTGGATGGTTTGTGTTTCGGGTCCGACAAATGTTGTGGATCACGACACATACAATGAATCAGGAAGGGTCAGGATATAGAAAATCTGTAAAGCAAGCATTAGTAAATAAGAACTGATTCACTTCTGCAACCATAGAAAACAGATGTTTGGTTTCCTTGACGGAACAATGCTACATTTCTAAAGAGTCCTCGACAGCTTTCGAATGATTTTATTCTTAAAGGAAATTGAGTGGTCGCAGCCCCAAATTTCAGCCTTGCATTCCACTTTAACACCACATTGTACGCACCTGGTACAATCATTTGAAAACTGAGTTGGTGTTAGCGGAAGACTCTTAGCTGAATCTGAGACCCGGTAAAACCCTTCAGTAATACCAAGTTAATGTGAAAATGAGTGGATGTTATCAAGCATTTGGTTTGACCGAAAAAGATTCATCGGCCTATCCTAACTAGCTTTTCAATAACATATTTCATCGCGCATTGACTAAACTGATTGGGTAACTTTTTAGTTACTTGTGATGATAAAGTGACCAATCTACACCTCAAAAGTGATTCATTAGTAAAAATAATAGGCGCTATTTCTATCTAGTGTCGTAAAACTCAAGGTAGAACTTATGGGGACATGTGAATTGAACACCACACTGAATTTTGGTTTTCTTGAGAGGAACCCATTAATAATTCACTCCTTTTTTATCGGAAACATCAATCATTTGCCCCATTTTGCTGCCAGCGAAGACTCTTAGGCCTCATCGCAGGTACACACTAAAATAGTTTGTTGTCTGAAATGTGACATACCTCTCTTAGACGGGATCCCTGTGGCTGCAAAGAAAGAATATCGTAAAGTAGATCACTATGATCCAAGAAGATATCCATAAGAAGAAACCCTAACCTAGAAGCAGATGCCTTATTAGTAACCGGGAATAAGCTATTCCGGTTCGTAGAATTGGCCCTCCCATGCCGGGGCAACACAACGACAGAGCCATGTTCCACAAGGCGAACGTAGCACTAAACATTTGTTTTCATCAGCACTACTGCTTCGCAAATAACACAGATCTGGGGTGGGTTGATTATTTTCGGCCCTGCCTACGTACACAATAGCACTGAGTCCTAATCGGGGTAGTGACTGTGCCGCATTGAACTCTCTCGTTAACTGGAATACAAATAAAGTAAGTCACAGGTGATCGAGTATGATAAAAATCCGGATTCGAACCTGGACGCATTGAGCAGAATCTCTTTTGGTTTCAGCAGGCTGACAGACCCTACGATTTGATGCATTATTCATTAGAAAGCAGTAAAGTTCCATTCAATCAACTAAAGCAAAAATGAGTCTGATGTACCAAAACGGAGTAAAAAGCCACACGACTTGACTCTCTGAGGATCGTCCACAAACAATACTAAATAGTTGGTCAAATTAGTAGGTTTGTTTAATAATTCGCTAACCAAGTAAACAAAAAGTAACACGAAGTATTCCCAAAATTACAAGTGGTCGAAAGAACACGAAAGAACCTCCGGCACATGGAAATACTCATAAAGCACACCAAAAATACTCTCCACCCAGAATCTCACTGGTGAATGATGAAACATGAGAAATTGACACGGATGCAAGCAATGTGCAATCTCTGATTACATTTGTTCTACTTTAGGGTAGTAACACGCTTTTGCAACTTGCTGTAGGCAAGTCACCTACTTGCAGTTCCATTCATCACGCTTCAAAGCATTGGCAACACAGCAAGTTTGCCATATACGTGTGTAACGGTTACTGAGTCACTGAACAGAGGTGTGGACCGCCGAGCATTTTGAAAAACAGTGGCTTCCATTAATTAACCAAGGTAAAACAGCTGAACATGGATATAGTGTAAGGATCAAAAGGCTTTTTGGCGGAGACTTCACGAACTTCATGACTTCATTGTCACAAGTGTTACAGAAGAGACAAGGAGAAAAGCCTGGAGAATGTTGTGAACAGAACGGAAAAAACTCTTCGGCCCACATTGCGAAGCATCCTCTCAGACGGATGTTTAATTCAGTAATTAGTATAAAAAATGTTCAAGAAACAAAATCAATAGTTGGCACCCAAATGGGATGTGCCGGTCGAAAGTGGATGGCTGTGAATATCTGGAGAGCAACATATGGTTTTCGTGGACCAAACGTAACAATGCATACAAGATTCTGACAGGCGTCTTCTATCTCAAAATTCCCAATCCCTGTCTAGTAAACTTTCTCCATAAAACACTTTCGGGTGGTATGTTTTTCCAGGATCTAAACTGAAAGTTACATTGTTGCAGCTTGTCTGAAATCTGCCGCATTAGTAGAAATTCTGAAGTATCCAGTCTCAGGGCCTTTGAGAATGGGCTTTGGAGGCGAGTTTCGCCCCTTTGTTCAAAGTGAATTAACTGGCGAGGTTGGTATACGCTCCAAGACATTTCGGTATGTAGTCTTTAATCCGAAGTGTTTTGCAGACATTGCTGGGAAAATCGGTCAAGAATCTAAAACATGTTGTTTGCATAGCGTCCAGGTTTTCCTGTATTGCAACCAGCACCGAAGAATTAGACAAAGTACATACACTCATTTGATTGAATGCTTCCAATTATGTGCGTTGCTGCAGTTGAAATTGCTCTCAAAAACTCGGTTCGAGAGACTCGTTTTTGAACCACTCTTTTGTGAGTGAGCACAGAACGAATTAGTCGTGATGGTAGGAATTGTTGGATACACTAGCTTGTTTTCCATAATCTCCCGTGCAACCATTCCGAAAAATGGAATCATGACGTCTGAAGTAAAATTCAGGAGACCTCACAATTTGCCAACTACCTTGAGTACGATTTCCAGCCGGTCAGAAGAACGAAAAGCATTAACATACTTTCAAAAAAGTTACTTGTGCATCCTCGAATATCGAACAGTCTGTGACATTTTCATGTACTCAGTAAATTTTGCAAAGGCCTGAGCAAGGCAACTGCTTTCTTTAGGTTCGTGCAACTAAGCAAGAGCTTACCTTTCATGAGCTTCATAACAACTATTATAGAAAAAAAGGAATGACGCGAAATTTCAGTACGGTATCATTGTTTCAGTTTTGAGTCCTGTGTTCACAAATCCACCACAACCGATAGTCCTCACCGGAATGAAATTTACAACCAGGGTTATATTGCTCATCCCTGATAATCCTAGGTGAAACCACGTTAGTTTCTGTTGGTTGGCCGATTTATGTTTGTATACAGCAGGTTAAGCAGCTTTTTCAAAACGCTTTCGCTTACTACTACCTCAGATTTTTGTTAGTGCACCGATCATTTACCGACTACTCGAAATACCCAGTTTACTTTAGTTGCTATATTGAGATAACATATATGCTTTTCTGACTGGAAGAGCTAAATTTGATATTGTCCACAATTTTATGTCGACGACAACATGATGGCAGTGTCGAAAGAACCGAAAAGCATCAATTAAATGACAGAAAGGCGGACCGAAGCACAAAGGAACCATTTGGTACGAAGGGATTGAATAACTGAAAGGAATGTATTATATGAACTCGTCAGACGCGAGTGAATCAGACAACAACGCAACAGAAATTCCTGTTGGACTTGGAAAAACTAAATACAAACAAGACTCCGACAACCTGTCATCTCACGTGATATCCTGACATGTGCAACATTAAAGTCATCCTTGCTACCGTTGATAGGTTAGCAAAGTTTGTATAAAATTCGTATCGGCAAGTCCTCACCTTAGTAGGTGCGGTTTGTGTAAACTAGTGTAACATGTCCTGCAACGGATGCAGGGAGGATCTCTTATCAAGAGCCTACTGGCTTGAAGTAAACTTGAGGTAAAGCTTGAAGTAAGCTTAAAGTAAGCTTGAAGTAAAACTTACGCCCAAGTTTCACGAATTTTGAAACTACTTCATTACTCATGAGTTATATATTAAGGTAAACCAGCTTCACACAGCTTCTGTCCTATTCAGAATAGGTTAAAAGGACTTAGTTCAAAACTGAAAAAACAGCGCATTGGAAGGGAAGACTTTATCGAACCTGCATTTCATTAACATTCATGGACTCACCTCGCACTTGTTTAATGAAATCTGGAAGGAGGTTACATTACTTCGTGCGAGTAAGGACAATTAAAACTTTCTGAAATATTATGTGTATCGCACTTCTTCGCGACTTCATGGCACCAACCCTGTCACCATAACTGACAAGGAAGCATTTAAATCTATCAATAACCCATGAACATAGCAACAATTACGACCTTCTGGGTGGTACGTCGCACTCCTTCCCTTGCCTCGTCCTGCGCTTTTTAAATGTGATATTCTTAAGGGAGTCTTTACTGACTTAAAAGTCATCGGTCCCAACTGTGCATCGATTCAGTAATAGTAATAATAATAGTAATAAATAGTAAACAGTAATAATAGTAAAATAGTCCTTATTTTCTTGTCCTTTTTCTGTATACGTTGTGTCATGTTCCTTGAACTAAACTGTGATCACAGGCAGGTCTTTTCGTTCTCTTGCAGGCTGAACAGCAACCAAGATGCAGTGATATAGGCACTGCGTAGGCCCAAATCTTGGCGCACAAGCCAAACAGGTAACAAATATTCCGATGAACTTTGTCCGAACAGACTTGCTAGTTCTTTGATGATAATAATCGAAAGACGATTTACCAAACATCTCGCTAGAATCAACCAATCAAATCCCTAACTGTAATGGATTCTGTTTGTGATCATGCACGGTGACACGGGAGGACCAGGTAAAGCGCGGGACATGTGAAACGGAGAATGCAGGTACACAAAGACAAACCAATTGAAGGGACACAATGGCAGTACGTCTGGATTGGATTCCACTCAAAATCACAAACAATTATTCTCTCGATGGCACAGTGAAAAATTTCATCATGTTCGATTCCCGATCTTGTGTCCAAAAAGCATTGTTTTGCACGATTTATTGTGCTTGCTCCCTTGTAGGGATAAAAAACATAACTACCTGTTGGTAAAGTTTCCTATTATGAACCAAGATTACCCCCAGGCGTGCTACATGCCAGTGATTTTGTTCCCATTGGGCCAGTCCACTCCAGAGAATTTGACTTACCCTTGATTTGTGTCTTGTCAACTGAAGGAAAACCATGGCGGAAAATATGCTTGTTACACTTCGAAAACAGCGTCAGTGTAGGAAAGGTCATTTTATTGATACGAAATTTACTAGAAATATTAGTCACTGCTGTCCGGGGATCAGTGGAAGTTTTTCTCAGTTTTATACAGATAGGGGGTACATGGTAGAGGATGGAGATTTACCACCAACCTTAAAAATTTAATAAGGGGAACTTCCAAAACAACGAAGACTGATTTGTTCATGTTGGTGATAGTTCAAATCGATAAGAACTACCAAAATAGGAGTAATAAGCAAAGTAGTCTGTAAAGTCAAGTATTTTACTCTTTTTTCCTAACATATTCACAAGAAACAACCAAACTGGTAGCCTACTGTGTTAGGAACCTGTGCAGGTATGGGTCTGCTTACCAGTGTGACGTTGTATATTACTGATCAAACATGCGAGTATCCTGGTCTGATATACACGCTCCGTCCCCGACTCTGATGCACAATAAAGGTTGATGCAAAAATTATGGAACCACTTTGTAGCGTTCTTCGTTGTTGTTTATTATTCAAAGAAAGTTCGGGAATGTCCGAGAGGGCGTTTGAGAATGTCAGTTTTAAAACCCTTTCACATTTGTTTTTGTTGGCTTGTCACCTCTCAGCTTATATTCGATAAAAAGGGACTCTCCGGTGGAGGTAGTTTTTCCACCCAATTGCTCGCTTTCACCGGTTATATTGAGATAGCAGAGACGCTGCTTCAGCAACCGTCTTTTCTGCTTCATAGTGGACAAGAGCAATAGACTAAAACTTGCTATTTTTGAGGGGCTTTCCTTATTACAATCCACATGGAAAAGTGCGCAGAATGATCACCAACCGAAAACAGCATTAGACATGAAAACTCCTCTAGCCCTTCAATAGAGATCTCATCGTAGGGTCGAGGCCATTCAATGCCGGAAAGCTGTTTATATCGGGTTGAGACTCATACACAGTGAGGATCTCTTAATCCCGTAGCCATAGTTAGCAGTTTAAAACTAAACCATTTGACCACGATCAGCCTATCGGAATTATAGTCGACCAAAACTTAAATGGGATATAACGCCATTCAAATCACCTACCCAGGGGTTGGCTGGTTGATCGACTGAGCACTTCCGATATGAAAGTTTTATGTGGCTTCTGAAAATCTTTTCCTTCTGAGTAGGTCACTTGTCGAATCTGCCTCAGAAACATTGGTCATCATCATCATCGACAGCATAACGTCGGTGTTCAACACCGATGCTTTGTTGTCGTACAAAGATGATTTACTTGAAGGCCTTATTGTAGGGGAAAGAATAAGGGTAAACGGATGTTGAGGTTCTCGAAACGGAACTTTGAATGACGCGTGGGTTCGACAATCCCGAATATCAAAAGGAAGAATTGGGTTCGTAATTCTACGGTACTATTTACACAAGGGTATGCAAATGTGTACAACAAACCTCAATTGTTCATGCTCGTAACGTCAACAAGTTCACAGGTCTGTCACTGACCGGCACAGTGCAGTGTCAACCTCCGCACACCAAACAACGGCTAGCGGAACGATGGCTCAGTAGCGTGGGTTGCGGTTGTTCCTTCCGACGACGGCCTAGTGATTCTCATTGGACGTGCGATCACGCGGAACCCATGAGAAAACACGTCAAGGCAGGCTCAGCAAACGGAACGTGAACGCACATGGGTAAGTAGGTCAGCAGCGCACATTCACATATAGACACACATGTCAATACACAAGTGTCGGAAAGGGCAGTCTCTGGGGCAAGGTTAGTGATGGGTACGAATAAGCAAAACAAGTACATAGGCTAGGCGGAGTGAGCAAATGAATAGGGGAATTATCATAAGGTCAAGTTAGATTCAACCACGGGGAAGGGGCGATACCTTACTGCAATCAAGCCTAGGTGCCTAGACCTCCAAACACTCAGTTAAGCAATCTAGAATAAAAATGACAAAAAGAACTCCACTGATGTCAGTTGGCAGCCATATCTTCAAGCTTCTTCAACCAGGAGCAGTGAAGGTCAGGCTTCACCCTTCCTGAAAGAAAAGCAGCACCGACAGCACACTGACTTCTCGTGATCCATTCCGTACCCTATTAGCAAGTCTAAGGTCGGTCACCTCCATGCTTGTACCACCTTGCGTTGGACATGGAAAACTGCACTCTTCTGCAAACGATGGTTCGGCATGCGTAGCACGTGTTTCAACAAACGCAGCTCCTGGTGCTGGACACATTCTTCGATGGAGGTGCCCGTTGCACTGCCGAAAACTCGCGTTCTAATTGTCTCGTTACGGATCCGCCAACACTGACTCACACCAGCTATGGTCCTGAAATAACGATTGGCGAACGCCCGAAAACGTCTCAGTTCCACTGCTCGAACAGACTAAGTCTCATGGCCATATAACAAAACAGCCGGCACTATAGCCTGATATACTCGTCCCTCGGGATTCTGGGATACACCAACTAGGGAGAACCGAGTCAGGACGAGTGGATGGTCAGATTGCACACTTACGTTCCAAAAGGACCTACAGACCGTTAGTGACCCGTATCCTCGGTAACTGATGGCAGTATGCTCGATTTGAGTTTGTAACCGGCATACCGTTGGAGGACACCATGTGGTCAGAGTTCTTTGGTAATTTCGGAAGTTAATATTGCATGAAAACAGTGTGGTCAGTACACAGCTCAAGCTGTTGTTCACCATTGTCCGTACGTACCGAGTCCAATCCACGTCGACATCCTAATTGAGTCTCTGATAGGCCAAGCCTGCCAACTTGTGCACTCATCTCTCAGGCAACTACAACGCTATATGAGCTTTCAGCTCGCCGCAAATGGACTTTCAAGGCGTCGGAGCTACAGTCAGTTGGAGCGTAGGCAGACACGGTAAACAGATATCGATCAGCTTTCCGCCAGTGTAAGAGCAAGAGCAACTTGTTGTCGTTTGTGGACGTTGAAGGAGACCAGATATACTGGGTATCGAGGCTTGAAAATTGATTTTGAGGTACCTTAAGATGTCTACGCCATGCGACGAGCAGATGCTGTGGGCAAAACCGATGCAGGACGAACGGAGGAGTCATTCCGAAGTGCTGGGCTTACAGAAAGATAATTCTTAATGGGGTAGGGGGGGGGGTAGAAAAAACATGTGAAAGAGAAAGAAGGGAGGCGTCAGTAGTAACCCGTTACGCGCCCTGCTGTATGACGCAAGTAAGGCGACCTGCATGATGGTACCACGCGGTGATGTGACATGAGTTTCTTGTTAAATGTAGGTATCATGGTTGTACGTCGGCTTGGATACTGCCAGGGCAGTTTTATATCATCTACTTTTTCTGCAATCAGTCAAAAAAATCTAGAATTTATGCCCGCATCGCTCTGATTCAAATAGTTTATCCCTCATCCTGGAAAGATTAGTGTGACGTGCCCACGCTACAACTCAACCTGCGTTCATATTACAGCAGGTCACCAACACGTCACTGACAGTAAGTGCTATGAAAGACGGACTGCTGTTTCACACGAGCTGATCAGATTAACTGTGGGCAGTCAAAAATGCTCACACTATTGACTGGTGTAGTTTTGTTGCCTGACAACTTGTATGTGTCCTCGATTTTGTCGATGGTTTCATCCCATTTGCCAAGATGTTTACTACCAAGCAACGTCATGGATCCTTGAAATCTGATGAACACTTTGGTCTGACTAATTGAAATAGGCCACGAAATTCTCATAAGTAACGGTCACAGAACAGAAGGATATGAACAGGTAAAACTGAAAGGACGCAAACTTACGCAAGTTCTCTGAAACATAACATTTGAAACCAATAGGCTAACGCATTTCAAAATAAACAAATCAGCTAATAAAAAAGGCTTCTGCGAAATCACTGTCCGCCGGAATGTTTTAAAACTTCAAAAGAATCTCTGCGATGCTACCTTTCTTGAGCTTATTCTAGCTACTAAGGTCACGGGGCATGCGCAAACGACAGGAATAGCACGTATGAATCCCAGTTTGTGCCTACGGAGGCGAGAGTGGAAAGTTAGATTCACAGAAGTAAACTGATCGTCTCTCAGAATAATCTATTCCATAAAAAATGCTGTTACTGTAACCACACCCTCACTGGCAGAAAAGATACCCCCTATGAATCTGGACTTGCAATAACGCGGCATCGGGCACCCTAAAACGCCTGGAAAAAAACGAAATTCACCTGCCGACACATCATCCTTTTACTAATCCTTTATCGATGGCAGGTGAATATCTTATTTTTAACTAAGTGAGGAGAAAAATACTATTGAACAATTGTAGAATGTCAGCTGCTGAAACGAGAGCATTATGAAATCGTCCTTTTCGCACTTCTGTTATTGGTTATTCACCAGTCAAACAGGTTAGTTTCGGCCTCCATCTAAAGCCGTCGTCTGCTTGCTGCAGCCTGATTAAACTAAAACCATACTCTTGCTACTAGTTCGCGCTGTTAAGCAGCGGTTGAACCTTCATGAGGCCGACAGTAGTGTGGGACCCTTTTGCCCTCGATGTGCACAGGCTAGAAATGCTTTAGTCACTGAATTTCAAGTGTAGCTAATGCATTTCCTACATGAGATCTCCTGATGAGTCTCAATAAAACCGCTTCCATCGCGTGTAGGGTCGACCGCAGTAGGAAAATCCCTGCTTCGAGTTACCACAGCTTATTTACATCCACTCTAATATCCCTCTTGGACTTACAGACAAACCAGTGATCTACCTGACTTGTCACCTACCAGGCCTATCCCTGCAGCATACTAGCAATCTGTGTGGGACCGCAGATATCTGTTTCCACCGGGCCGACATAAAAAGACAGTTTTTAGACGAACAAACCTTCTGAACCAATATGTGAAGGTGTAGATTATGGAAACAACTTGGACGACGAGCGCCACCAGTAGACTGTACCCAACAATCGAGGTTGACGACAATGAAGGAGTCGGAAAGGCACTTAGGCACCCAGAGTCCTCATGAAAATTATCGACGTCTTTCTGAAGAAAGGCCCGGATGACCAAGTGGGTAAGATCATCCAGATTCGAGTTCCACGAATGCGTCTTCAAATTGGCTGCCGGCCCCATCCTGATAAGCCGTACACATGTTTCAGAAACGAAGAATGAAGAACATTTCCCGATGCGATGCTTCGCCTTCATTCGGAGGACATGTGCGTACCTATCTTCCAAGGAGTTTTGCTTCTGTACTTGCAGTAGTGTGGGTCTGCAAAATTCATCTATATCGACAAGTACTCTCATCTACACACGAATGTGGTTTTGACAGGAGACTCAACTGATTCCAGTTGAATCTCTTGTTTATGGTGGTCAAAGAGATTTCAACTCTCGTTTGAGTAGCGTGCTACGTCTAAACTTCATCAAGGGTTATTGAATCACGAGAATAAATTCCACGATAATGCCATGATGAAACAGTTATCGGATAATGACAACACAATTTCGGATGAAACGCGGTTGTAACATGTCACTCGGTACAAAATCACATGGCGATAAACGCAAAGGCAGTTGTGATCAGGGTTTTCAACAAAAGCAGTCCATGGAAGCCATAGGCCAAGTTTGAACTACATTCTTCAAAGGCTCACGCAACGTCACCCTCATTTTACAACGCTGCAGCTTGAACTTTAGAAATTTCAGGTTGCCTTGTTTATTTTCATGGAGTTTTGGCATTATCAGTCCCCAGAATTCCTCCATTTGCTTCATGCTCTTTCGAACTAACTTGCATTTCAAAAGCACACTCCAAAAGATCTTCTTCGGGTGTGTTTCTGATTAACGAACCTTCTAGCAAATGGATGGTATATTCACGTTATGAGGAACTAGCGAAAGTGACTGTCTGTAACAAGTTGTGACATGAGGCCAGACAACGGGACAAGCACTTTTTCACGCACACATCCCGGTTCTTACGTGCAAGTATTTACTTGCCGCTTCAGTTTTAGTGCATACCACTGGCTTTTTTAGGCCGTGTTCTTGTTCATCGCTCTGTGTGAAGCTCTGTTCTGGTCAGTCGTAAATCTTCATTGTTGAACCTTACCCAACGGATATGAACTACCGTATTCCCTTGGTTCATCCCCCCACTCTTTCGAGCATTTTTCGGCTCTTGACATGTTTGGCCAACATTCTGAAAACAATAATCTGGTAGCTGTTGACGCCGGTCTTTATCGAAACATAAATACAATAGAAAACAAACATGGTGTTTGACTAACCTAGTCCCTCGAACAATTCTGCAACAGGGAAGTGAATTGGAGTTCAGGTGATAAATTTGCAGTTAATTCGGAATTAGGCCACGGCAATACACGTCTAAATAGGTACTTATATAATCATGACTAAAGCTGATAAGAACACGGTCCATATTCAGTACTACGTTGCTGCTGCCCGCAACCACTTACAACAAAACCGAGAAATAGTCCACCATGTTTTAGGCGTCCGTATAGCTAGCTGACTGGGAAGACGTGACAAGCGGACAGGTCAGTCGATCAACACAATCTGGACGGTTGCTGCATCGTCATTCCAGGCGTCACTCACAGACACAATTGCAGCATTACTGTCTGCTGACCCATTCAAGGGATTTTTTAAGCACACCAACTTTATCAACTAGTTGTGAACACAGTTGCCATTTCAGTTACCGAATTTCGTCAACCGATGACAGGCTGAGTCCTTCAGCCCAGTATCGATCTCAGGGGGAAACATCTCGCTGGTCTGCGAAAACAAAGCATCTTAGCTCAGAATTAACCTCAGCATACTTAACCGAGTTAGGTCAACCTCCCTCGGAAAAAGTGGATGCTTCCCAGGTTTTCTACCTGGACAAACCAAACGGAATATGGGCTGTCAAATTCTGGTTGTCGTCAATCTTTGAGACTATCAAAATTTACGCTTTTAACCAACTTCCCACAGGAGTAACAATTAGGACAAACATATGCATGACCACGTGGACTGATTATCAACAGAACGAGTTGGCTCCAAAATTGCATGCATTTTGGCTGGACGATTTACTACCGAATGTGATGATATCCACGCCGGATGCAACATAGTTCAACTGTCGCTGTTCTCATCGGTCATGGAAACTGGTTACGGAGTTCAGTCAGCACCCTCGTCGTAACGCCCAACTGTAGCAACGAGATCAAAAGTGGAATGTACCAACGAGAATGAAAGACCTGTCACTGGATCCCTCTAGATGGTGGTTGAACTGTTGCACAAGGGTCGATAGGCGCGGGGTACGCTCCTATGTGACTGTCGCAGATGGTAGTTTGAGGTCTACGCATATCACCATGATCAAAAGCCGGTGAGATGCAGCCTTGTAAAGGAAGCTTTTAAATAATCATTCAAGGCACTCAACTTCCGCAGACTCGTTTCGATAGCGGGGCTAGCGAATGGAGCTATCAAAGCTCAGCCCATACCATTGTCAGCATGACCAACAAGAATTGCTTTCACAATTGGCAACTCAGACGGATACATTTTGCGTCACACTGTTGGGTGTCCTGCTACGAAAACAATCCAGAACTAAAAGTGCAGCTGGCAGCCGGGAGAGAACACGCATAAAAATTTTGTTTGAAACACGGGGTGAACGTGCTTTCGCTTAACTCAAGAGCCACAGTTTTAATGTACAAGTTATCTAACATGAAAGGTTCGCAGGTGACCTAGAGTGAACTAGTCACGTGGAGTGAGTGAACGTATGTGTTCACGGTCATGTGATAACCTTCAGCCAGCCTTCATTTGTGTGCCCATGACAGATGGTCTACGTGTGTTTGTCTTCGTATGTATTCCAGACAATACAGAAACTAGAACAGCCTCCTGGGTTGCACTTATGGACGGAATCCCGTGCGCCGAAGTAAAAAATGTTTATGATCGAGACTTTAGTGGTAGTGGAAGTTTATTGAGAAAAGTGTGTAGAGCCCCGTCGAAGCAAACTGCGTCACAAATATTTATACACCAGCTCAAAATGATAATAAAGAAGAATGTTAATGGTGCTCACTTCGAGCTACTCTCCTACAGTTAATTTATGCTAGACACGGTAAGTTGATACAGCGGGACCCAGTTTGTCATTCATAAAAATTGAAACGTAGTGCAACACAACTGTCAGATAGGTCAGACTCCTGAAAGTAACCGCAGAATGCTCGAAATATACTGAGACCCTCAACCTGAATCAATGCCAGACAGCGCACGACAGCGGATCAAGAGTAGACAACGCTCCCTTGATACGCAGAGGGAGACAACCTTGTATCAAAGCCACACAGCGCGAGACAGCGTTGGACCAAGGTCAGGCAGTGTTCCTCCAATAAAGTGGCTTGATGCCGGCGTATTTTCGCACTCGTGCACTTGCACTCAATTGTTCTCAATAAAGTTGTGTTCCTAGTCGGTGAGTCTTCTTTCCGGCACTCGGCACTAGAGCGGTGAGAGCAGTCCGATATAACAATAACTATGCAAAGGAGTGTAATGTGCATCAGAATGATTCAATCCCAACTATTACCTGATAACTGGCGTACTTTTTGAGTTTTATAGGGTTAGATGGTGATACATGGTTTCACGACTGACGTAAGCCTAGTCAACATCGTTAGTTTTTCGGGAAGAGGATGAACTGGTTGATGCATCCAGGCTACTCAAACCACACCACTGTACAGGATGCACTAGAAGGGTATCCACTTTGCTAAATTCAACTGGTAAATCGGTGTTCACTTTGGCTAACCGAGAATCACTCTCATTTCGAGGAGACTCACTATGTAATCAACAGCCCCAAATGAAAGTCCAACGAGTACCAGGCACTTTACTGGAAATCCTCTGCCCTCATACGTGACACCATCGGTCGAACTACGAGACACGCATCGAAGAAAACCTCGCTCAGCTGTTTCAAAAATCAATTTCTGGAGGCCATAGCGCAAACCGTGAACGACAGGAGGAAGAAAATATCAGTTTTAGCGTTCTTTCTCAGACGAATTCAATTTACTTTTGTCCACATTTGCATCCCGCTTACATGCACACACCAGAGTCGGCTTGAACATATTTCACAAATTTGGTGGTTGGATAATGCAACCGAACAGTTTTGGCTAGATCTACGAGCGATCAGAACTGAACCAACTTTTGACTCTGATGTTTTTTGTCTTGCACGAATCTAATCCTTGCAATACCTTTAGCTTTTGCCTGCACTTTAACTCTAACGTTCTCTAAAAATCATATGGACTTTCGCCCCCCTATTTTGAAGACATTTTTCTCACTCACCTTCAGAAAATGTGTTGTCTTCCCAGCATATTTACCACATGACGTGACATTTGGCCTTCTTGAAAATGTTCACTTCAGATTTGTGGTGTGTTACCTCAAAAAAACAACACCTGACGGATGACACGAAGTCACTGTTACTTGAGTCATTGTTCCCTTGAAACTACTTTTTTATTGATTGACTCTTCAACATTCTGCCAACCTGTGCTGCAAGAAACTCAGTTAAAGAATTTAAAACAGAAACTATCCTCTGTGCTTTTCCTGATATCTAGGATACCCATGAGTATTTTCCAAAACTAATAAAACTTACTAATCCACACTGGGTAAATAATATGAGAAGCAAACGTGTTCTTATTCATGAGAGTAATCAAGAAAACAAGCTTTTGTTTTGGCAACTTGGACGTGAAACGATTAGTGTATTTTGCATAACAATTATGAAAATGACGAACTATTTCAAAGCATGTTATGCTCAGGTTCTAGTGTCCAACTCAAAAGTGCACACCATATGCCCAACCCTCTCAATGAAAAGCATGAACAATACAGTCACTATGCGTGAACTCGGAAATGTTGTATCTTTGGCTTCAAGATAGTGTACGGGGGACTCTAGGATAAGTTGGCCTGACTACGTATTATGGGTAAGGAGTTTTAGAAAGGTGGCAAGTATTCCGAAGAATTTTCTACTCTGCTAGATAATTTTGGGGAAAAAAGCAGTTAATTACGGTGAAAGGGATAGAAGGGTTCTTTTGGGTACCCCAAACGCGCAGATATCAGAAGGTAGATGGACTCTCATTTTTTGATGACATACACTAGAAGCATTAATTTGAGGACACAAGGCGGGCCCGGATGTAGCTTTTTACGGGTAAAACACTCATTCAAATCCACTTTATTCTCAAGAAAAAAAACCTTAGTCATGGCTCTCAGGCTGCCGTGCGATCACATCGTATTTACATTGAACAACTGTTTTGTTTTGTTAAGCAGCAACTTTTATATCGATCCACGCGTCCGCTGGATGACAACGGTCGCGTGGCAGCCTCACTGTAGAGTTTTGTCCACTATTCACAAACTTGTCACCGTCACCAGAAATCCGAAGGGATCCGTAGTATGCAACAACGGACGATTGCAAATTTCACTGAGCTACAAACCGTCCAACCGAGTGAAAGGGATATTTTTCATGAACACACAAGTGCCACTTGCACCATGAGGACTAAAGAAATTTTGAGAAGCTTTCGCAGTCCATACAGTAGGCTCCCAATCACAGATAATTCACTGCGAGCTCGAGCGACCAACAGTTCAAGTGGCAAAAAAGGGCCTCAAGTGTCCAAACTCATTTGTAACTGACATTTGATATGACACGTCTAGACAAACATTTTTTCATCATCATTTCAAAAAAAGTTACTTGGCTCCACCCGGGTAGCTAAAAAATCACAGACGAGTTCAATTAGGGCAGGCAGTAAATTTGTTTCAGCATTGCAAATTTGAAAAAACAACCTTGTAACAGTGCATTGTGCGTGGTACTGCATCCTAATTTTTAAGCTCAGCTCAAGCTTTCTGGGAAACAAACGAGATGCTCACGTCTCCATAACTGAGAGGTTTTTTTTAGCTAAAAATTGATGCCTAGCCACAAGCTAGTTCGCCATATTTGAAATAGGTGACCCCGGCTAAGTGGTCCTCATATACGGTCACTTGAGACCATACCTGCCAACATTGTTTTGTCCATCTACTAGAAATGCGAACGAGCTTTTCCTGTAAAGATATAGTGTAGACTATTTTTTTATGTATGCGACTCACTTTTGAAGGCTGTCAGTGTTCGACAGAACGATGAATGACCTGAGTTACTGTCATTGTAAACCTCAGAAGCAACAACCATGAAGGTGAACTTCATTAACCAGATTAATTAAGCCTGTAGTGCAATCTCAGCTCCAACCTTTTTCTCAAGACGATGAACTGTTCCGCCTTAATCCTTATTTCATTTTTCAAGTGAGGTCAATCCCTCACCACCTACAAGTTTTATGTGGCGTACTTAGATGGAAAAAACAAATGACCAGACGGCCCAATGATTAACTAAGGAACGTTCACGAGACCAAATCACACTGTAGAAAGATACGCATCTTGAAATAATTGGGTATTTGCATCGTGTTCCTCCGCTTTGCAAGATGAAATTGTGATCGATCAAGCACTTGAGTTGGCTCAAATATCTACAGATCAGGCGATTTACCACCCGGCATGCTTGTGCAAAACAACAGAAAATAACACAGGTATCTCATATGTGGCCAGGTATGGAAAGTGGCTAGATTTAATAGTAACGGGTCACTGTGAACGTATCACTCAAGCACGGGAAACTACTCACAAGGTTGGTGAAAACTCTTGAGTAGTTTCCCTTATGAAAATGTACTGTGATATCTCGAATATCATGCCAGCTGAAACATCAGGTGGCCTGTGTGCAGCATATTCAGTTGTAGAATATCATAAACGAGAGATTCAGCTAAGTCGCTCTTGAAAACCAACTTGATTTGCAAATAAGTGTATTTCTCGAAAGTGAGTCTTTATCATTGAAATTACAATACTTCTGGAGTAAACTTCCTACGTATAACAGGTCATCGTAGTTTGAATCCCGGTGCAACCAGAAACATTGTATGGATCAATAACTGAGTCAATTGTGCCGCGTAACGGCCACCTTTTGATTTAGTTGACAGGATATTCAAGGTAGCCTTCTCTCTCTCTATTTGTATTTCGCAACAATTAAGTAGATGAATTTTCCTGAGCAATTCTAGTGCCGGTATTTCCTATTTCGTAACTTCCCAGTTAGACGTGCTTTTTGAGTTTCCATCAAAGCTTGCCCCTAGTTGTGCGAAAAACTGTATGTGTAACGAGCCACACCTTCAGTTACAAATTAAACTGAGGGTAATCAGTAACTAGGCTGAACGTCGCCTGAATCGCTCATTTATTATAATGATCTCAGAAAAAACGGGCTTCATAAAGTCATCATTATGTTTCATTACAGAAGGCATCCAAAAAACAAACTGAACACTTTTAGGCTATGTTTTGTCAACATTCAAGATGATAGTTTACGATCGACAGATTTGAACAACTTAAAACTATGTTTAGCCAAGCAACTCACTTTCCAAGCCTGTCGGGGTTTAAGCGAAAGTTAAATGAGCCTTTGGTGAGATGTAGTGGGTTAGTTTCCGCTGCTTTTACTCGTCTGAGATTGAGCGTAGCTGATTTACGGGACATGTTTAGGTTGTCCGAAGTACATCAAAGGAGCCGTCATCCAACCACCGGTCCACTCAGTCAGAACCACCTTAATTTTTTTGCTTATCCACCAAGGTCTTAATTAGCTTGCAGTGGTTCCAAAGACACTCACTGACATTCGGGACATTTTAGATCGGTAGCTTTCAGGGAGAGCAAACAGGTGATTCTACCTTTGTTTGATATTTTCTAAGATAATTTGGCCAGAGTGCTTCTGCCTCCATAAAGACTGCATCAACAGATGTTGAGTTACACGATGTGGACTCACTTGTTTTGAACTACAAAACCTAGTATTAATCTGCTTAGCATACTCGTTATTCGGTTAAAGTTCCATGCAAGGCGCTTCCTCGAAGAGTTGCTTTATTTTCAAAATAAAGTGATCCAAGTATTCCATGTTCTAGGAAAGTCGGGATGACACTGGGCGGTGTCCGGGGTCATCAAAAATGTCGCTTAGTTCGAAAGTGCAGACCCTAAACCGTCATAAACTTCTCGTTATCTCATACCCATTAACCAGATTATCACATACACCAACAAGTCGCCAGTGAAGTCCGGAAGGAGGTATTAATTAAAGCGTCCTGAGCCGGAAGAACCAGGATCCGAACCCGATCAAAGTGGGTTGTAATCCGCCCAAAATGTCAAAACTAATATTCAGCACCCAAGCTATCCAACATTAAACACTGATCTAGTTTACTTGTCAAAAGAGATCTTGTTACCTGGTTATCCTTTCGCCTTAAAATCTGATCACCCCAGCAATGTAATCAGTTGGTCTGATGGAGCCTTTGTAACAAAAGCAAAACGTTGACCAGCTAGAAATCCATCGACAATTTGCCAAAACGCTTTGAAACACTACTCCGTATTTCTCATTTTGCCACAACGTAAAGGACACTTTTTCTGTGTAACCATTCACATCGTATTCGCAGCCGTATCATGAGTTAACATTGAGTGTATTGGCTTAAGATATTTAGCGTAAATCACAGGTCAAATGAAAGAACGCCATCCCGTCCTTATCAGACAGAAGCTCGCCTGATTTAAATTGGTTTCTTAATTTTCTCACACCTTTACTTTCAAACACATATTTAAGTGAGTAATCATTTTTTCACCTGGTTGTGCAAAGCACTGGGATGGCATTCATTACTTGGCCTCATGAACTGACATAAAGTCGGACTCACTCGCTTTATCCAGAAATAATGGAAGATCAAACGCAAATCGGAATTAAAAAAAAGAATCTTCTATGCAATTAATGCCAACAGATGTACAACACCTCAAGACCGCAGTCGCCAACCACACTGATGACATCGATGCACAAGCCTGCGAACTAGGGTAGGGGAGACGGAATCCAGCGATATATTACCCTGACATGAAGTATTCTGTTTTATCTTTATAGGCACTGAACGAATTCGAAACTCACAGGGCCTCAACGACAAACGTCTAAGTCTGCGCAGTCTTCCGAACACGACTTTCTTAGTTGTCATCTTGGAATATTGCAGAGTTTTACGCGTTCGAATGAGATGAAACTACATCTCCGTACCGAAGTTCATCAAACAGAGCGCCCACGAAGCACTAAATCCAAGAAGTAGTGAAAACCGTCTGCGACATAATTATTTGACCGCCTTAATCTACCTTAATTCAGGTGGGCTGATGTTTGGCGGAATACTTCAAAATATTCAATAGAATATGGGTAGAAATGAAAGCGATCAAACTTAGTTTCAGACATTTTGGCAGTCACTTATTAGCTTTAAAATCAAAATCACACTTTGCTACCTTGGCACAACTCCTCTTGTTTCCCCTTGGTTGTATGGGAGTTTTGAACTTCCACTGCTGTATGCACATTAAGGTTGCATTAAATACAAGTGGAAGTTTCCGATGAGAAATAATAACCCCTTTCATTCTACCTACATACCAGCGCATTTCGTATAAAGCTCTAGTGGGAGGCAACTTATATTCGGTTGTCTTTTTGACTTTCACAAGAATGAAGGGAAAATTAAACGCACTCTGGTCCGGCTACTTGGTTGGGTGGAAGATTACTTCACGTGGTACCCCTTTTTCTCCCGCCGAGAAATGAATGGTCGCGTTCAGTTTGTTG
This sequence comes from Opisthorchis viverrini, assembly GCF_000715545.1. Classification (NCBI taxonomy): domain Eukaryota; kingdom Metazoa; phylum Platyhelminthes; class Trematoda; order Opisthorchiida; family Opisthorchiidae; genus Opisthorchis; species Opisthorchis viverrini. The sequence continues at coordinate 734,007 of NW_008751894.1, read as the reverse complement.
ATGAGCCGCTGCAATGCCATATTTTGCTAAGAAACGATAATGCATGAAACTTTATGGATACTACTCACGATTCAAACTAACCAGTTTGCTTTACATCAATCCGGGGTCTCAGCCATGTCATGAATTTATTCCACAGCCCCCATATTCGCCTAGTCATGCAAAAACTAATGTGTGGGGTTGCGTCTCCAGTGTCCATTTTCGACCTACTCTTGTTAGCGAAGATAACCCTGCTAGTGTTTTGCGGTCAAAACTCCAAGATTTCTGAGACTTTTTCACCAGAGTCAACCCAAATCGATGCAGCATATGAAGAATCCCTCCTTTAGGTGAGACAACACAGCTTACTTGTTAGAAGAAATCGCTTAAACACGCATAAAACGGCAAGAAAAAAACCACAGAAAACATCTTCCTGCATTTTGTACAGGAATTCAGTTTCTGAGCTTATGGGACTTAAAAGTCCCGTTGTAGGCCACTTAGTGTTGGCTTCGGAGCAGAATCATTAGAACCAAAACGTGCGACCTGCCAACATGCAGCGAACGGAGCAGTGTTTTCGAATACTGTTGTTTACTGTTAAAGAAGGTAGCGTGCAGCGCAGGTGCAGCTGATTAATGCTGCTTAGTACAGTGCGGATAAAATAAATCAAGGTTTTTGAATCACGCTAAGCGTCGATCTTAGGACGAAAGGGACAGCATATTATTAAAGTATCATATCTAAACTTTATGAATTTCAGACCTGACGCAGACCTGTCACATGTCATAGTGCAAGCAATCGTCTCTGACTGGTTATTTGAGAAATCCATGTAGCAAGTTCTGATATTACCGATTCCCAGTTTGGTCTTGACAGGAGACTACCTGGAACGTTTACAATGTATCGCGATATCTTGAATACAGTGCCAACATGAGGCGGTCTGGTGTAGCACATACAGTTGCCTAAAGACACCATAAACAAAAGATTCAGCTGAATTCCAGGTGAGCCTTTCGTCAGAACCAAATTGGTAAGCAAAGGAGTGTATTCTGGTAATTTCGTTCAATTTGGCTTCAAGCAGAACATAAGGTTCACGGAACCCCGGGGGCTGCGCCTACCCGATGATCCCCAAAAAGTGAAAAACCCATGGTGGTCTAAGGGAGACTTTTCAGTAGTCTTACTAATAGTGTACTACATCTGTCTAAATTTTGGTATCAATGTGCTCGATCATACTGTTTTTGGAATGAATGATTCGCCCATCATCGGGTACAAGAGCGTTTAGATAGGGAAGTGCAACAAGCAACGTTTCGGTTCTCCAAATGGCGCCTCTAATTATGGGCTCTCACCGTTTCGTTGATATAACAATGGTTTTGGTAATACACCCACAAGTTGTAGATACATTCATGGAGTTTCTATGTACAGTTAAGTAAAATTATAATGTCTGGAAAACCAGTTTTTATGAGTCATTTGGCCAACCTACTGTTGATTCTTTCCGATGTCCAGTGAGTCTTGTTTTTTTATATTTGTCTAGTTAGCTTAGTTAGCTTAATGTAACAATAATTTCTACTCGCTGTTCTGTTCCAACATACGTTTACTTTTTTAGGATATTTTAAAAAACTTGGTGAGTAAAACTTCATAATCTACTGCAGCTAAAAATTAACTGGTCGGCGTTTTCAACCGGGAATAGGAAGTTGTTTTTCACGTGTGGGTAAACCTTAAATAGGGCAATGGATTCACTGTAAATGTTCAAACCACAGGCCACCACAATGGCTCCCGAGTATGACGGTGCTGCCTCCAATCTCTTGAATTTCAACCTCACTTTGGATCTTAAATTCTGCCGTTGACCTTCTAGCTAAATTTACACAAAGTTTTGTTGACCTGTTGACATTTACGTGTGTGCAAGGTTGAAGTTGCAATTTTCCAGAAGCCTTATGAATTTTAGAACATTTCTAAAAAAGTTCCACAAAGTCAGTTGGATTCTGTTTGATATTCCCTAAAGTATCGTTGTCTACTCCATCTCATCCTACTTACTGGTTGTAAAAACGTAGACTGCTCTATGGTGGATATAGCTGTCATAGCTTTCGTTCACCGTTTGTATGGGGACCTGGGTAAATAGACACGTATTGGCTGCGGTAGCTGATATAATTTGTGCGAAAATACGGGATCGCCAGTGGATTTTTCACTAGGAAGATAAGGAGGGGATCTATGCATTGAGGGCACAGCTTGAATGCGCAAGCTTTATTGAGACGGCGACTAAGCCATGTCTGACAATGTCTTTAAGCAGTGATGTGTCCCGTCTCTGGGTCCCCAGCCATGAAGACGAAAATGACTAGCGCAAGTGATTTTGCTGGCATTATCTCTCAGGCTTTACTATCAAACCACTGGTTGACCTCCCTTGTCTCGTTTCTACTATTATTCATCAGACTTTCCCGAAACGCGAAGCTTCTTGGGTCAAACTAAAAGTAGTTTCTGCATTGCGGCAGGTAAATAGCTGCCTAATATGTGGCGCAGTAGAAATGATACACAATAATTCACTTTTTTATTCATCTCAATAATACTTCATGCAACTCACATTGCAGTTTCTTTCCTGATAGATAAAAAATTAAACGTGATAGTTAGCGGAAATTAATATCGCCTTTTATGGTACACTGAGTGTTGTATGACCCCATTTTCTGGCGTCCAGCCCACAAGTTCCAACAATTCCAAGGGACGTTTGGTAAAACAGCTAAAAGAGGAAAACACAACGTTGATATTCCTTTTCAGAAGACGGTGGTTTTTATGAAACTTGTTACTAAGATAGGATGCATATCTGTCCCATTGGTTGCGCTGGATGCAGGTACTGTTCTGAGCTCTGACAAATTCGTAGCGAAAGAATTCATCCGAAGCATTTGCAACTGGTGAAATTCTCTCACATTTTCCAATGGCATAAGTGGCTTTTGCCGCAGTGGTGATGAGAGTTATCAGAAACAGTCACGATTACCGACTACTAACTGCTCGAGTATTAGTTGAAATTTGTAACACGAAAAAAGATGGACCGTAGTCTAAGCACGGATTCCCAAAATTATGTCCAGACAAATCTATGGATAGACCGAAATGATCTACAAGTTTCCGCAACAACCATGAAAAGAGTCCAACCACGAAATTTTCGAAGAAGGTTCACTTTTGGTTTGAGGGTGTAAGGGAAACGTACTTGCTTCTTCCACAGAAGTCACTGTAGTCAGAAAGTATAGCGACTCACGTGATTAATGGTCGTGATTTGAACATAAATGAGTTTTATGTTGGTATCGTGGAACAACACCATGAGAAGATAGGTCGTTGAGGCCATGGTTAGCATCACAAGTAATGATCCTGTAAACCCTGTTGACAAGCGCAGAAACCATCACAGCGACTTGGCATGTGACTCAAAGTGCACAAAAGACACGCACAACTTGCATCCGGCAAGACCAAGCAATTGCCGAAATTCCAGCGAGATCTGAATCTCACATTGTCTGCTCTCTTGAGGAATACTTTATAAACTTTCAAAGTGCCGCATTCCATACTGCATGTTTCCGCTCAGAAGAAGAAGCACCTCACAACTCACTTGAGATTTCTTCGGATGAGTACTGAAGCGTCGCGAAACTGTATAGCTGTTTGATTCTTATTAGGAATTCGTGAGATTCTCACTACTCGTGTTTCCCAATGAGGATGTACAACATTTCCCAACCTTTTCAGCATAGCTCACCTTCACTTATACGATTAAAACCTCATATGAGTGATCACTAATCTAATCATCCTAATTGGATTCTCATAAGTTGTTCCTTCCGGAATCAGTCAACAGTGACAACGTGGTGCGTAATTAATGGCTAAGTGACACTGTCCTGTCTGACTGCAACATGGTTTCTCAGTTATTTGTGGCTAAACTGCATCGTTTTCGACTACCAGCTGAGAGCTCAGGGGCGATGCATGCCGGTGACGGGTGCAGACAAAGGCTTCTATGTTGGTCAGCATGGAATAAATTCACTTACGAGGTGAAATATTTTATTCGGCTTATCAAGCAAACCACGCATATGCGCCGGCCACATAAATATGTACCACGTTCCACTGATTGTTCTGAATTGGTTACCAAGTAACCCGTATAAGAACAAATCCTTGCGCACACGCGATTGTCGGCCGATGGACCGTGCAGTTTACCAAATACTGAAGTAGTTTAAGACCTAGTGAAATGCACTCATTTGGAAACAAATTTGGATTTACGGGAGACTCGACCGGAACCCAGCTGAATCCCTTGTTTATGATGTTTTCAAGCAACTGAATGTACTGCACAAGGCCACCTAAGAAACCGGTCGTCAGCTTGCGAACAATTTTTAGCAGGCTTATTAGTGTGTATTACGCCTTAGTGTATAACCTATCTGTTTCCGGACGGTCGTAACTTTCCTTAAAGTTGAAATTGCATTTCAGTTACTTCAAGTTAAATCTTTACCATTACGTACGTTTTTTCGATCCTAAAGGTAAATAGTAAGTGAAGCAGGTTAGTAATAGAAAAGTGGCCGTCACAGTTTTAAGGTTTTGAGTGACATTTTGAGCCCAAAATTATTCGTGGTGCTTTGGCTTTTATGTTTATATAACTACAAGAACCCAGGGAATCTCACAACTTCCTAAATCTGGATATACACGCTTGGAGTCCTACGAGACGTCTGATTATCGTACGCATGGTAATTTAAAGAATTATGGGTAGCAAAAGGGTTCGTAATATTCACACGCAAATTTTTCTTATTTGAATAGAATTTCACACTTCCTTCTGTGGACCGATCAGATTAAATGCCTGAGGATGAGAACAAGGCGTTTCACACCAGCGTAGTGCATATACGGAGTGAATGAAGGAAGTATATATATGAATATTTTAGCCTTTCCGCTTTCTTTATCCTGTTGGGACGCATAAGAGCTATTGTATCTTGTATGCCAATGGAATCAGTCAAACAGAGTTGATCGAGTGAAAAAGGACGTTTTCAGCCTTCATCTTTGATGAGGGGGGGGACAAAATATT
>NW_008751894.1:709726-728138 GCF_000715545.1 Opisthorchis viverrini | reverse complement strand
AAAAGGACGTTTTCAGCCTTCATCTTTGAGGGGGGGGGGGGGGACAAAATATTCAATAATTACCAGAAACAATTCAGATTGATTGTCGAAAAATTTGCCTTTACGTGCTTGAAATTGGACAGTATCTCAAGAATTTAACTGTGTGCAACAGGCACGGCGTCTAAACCGTAAGAATACCATGAACCAATGAGAAGCCCACAGGAAGGACAGCTTAACTAGAAGCGTAAAACTTGTTCCTGCGAATTCATCACTCCATTGGCTAGTCAGTACTTGACCACCTGATATGATTTCCGCTACTGAATGACGGCTGGTGCTGTGGCCTGTCTACATGAGAGTCAATCACACTGCGCTGAACAGACACTAGTGGCCAAACGGTCAAGTGTTCAGCCAGCAGCCGGAATGTTGCGCATTATTCACACCGGTCGATGCTGTTGCTTTTCTTCTTTCTGTCGTAAAATTAACTTTACGTTGATCATCAAGTATTCTTAATATCAACTTAGTAGGGTGAATGCAAATAAAAAGATCAGCTTCGACCAGAATATTCCAGTTGATCTCAGAATGAAGCAGGGAGTAGCCACTTTTCGGGTTGATTACGTTTAAAGAGAGATGCTATCCGGTCAGTTCTATCCCAGTTTGATAGCACTTTTCAACGTCATCAGCGTGGCTACTGGAATGGAATTTGAGAATATTTATTAACTAAATGCTTGCGCAGAATCTCTGTAAGCGATTATGAAACGAACAAGAAGTAGGAAAATCCACGTCCTGAAACTCTTGAACGATTCTTCTGAACCTTTTTTATAAAGCCCGGAAGCAACATGGGCGCTTGTGTGAGCTAACCTCTCAGAAATCGACCACGCTGTCCGTGTAATCATAGGTAGAATTATAAAACCGATTGAATCATGGGATTCGTTAACCAAAAAGCTGAGAATCTGATGGTCCGTGATAAAACCAGAACCGGTCATTTAGCCGAATGATTTGCGGTCACGACGAACAAACGATACAGGAAGATAGAGAATCCTTGGCATGTCACCGGAGTAAATACATCCTATATCTCAAATGCCAAACTTACGAGCAGTACCTGTTATGTACGAGCAATAAACATGCGAAATAAATACTTGTCCTGACCAGTTTGGAGACAATCTACCACAACTAGAGTTACTCAAAAAAGGTTTCTTCTGTTGCATCTTAGGCAGGGCACCGACTGTATACATGAAAAGGTCCAAAGGATAGAAAACGGTTCAAGTATATGAATCCGTTACAGATATCTTCGCAGATCTACTGGATCGTGATACGTTTCGTGTCAGTCAAAGGAAATTTCCAGACGAGCCGTAGAACACCATACCTGTTTGAGGCGGTCTTAGTGCATTTCCGAATTTTTCGTATGAACTCGAGCCACCAGCACTCAGGTGATTTTGCTTGTTTGGCATGTCTTTACTTTTGAACTTACTTTATCTGCCAACCTAAATTAGTTCGGACCAGTTTTGAGCGCCGCTGCAAGTGATTCCGACTATTTGATGTTTCAACACATGAATGTTGTCCTCTTTGCACTGAACATCGTGTCACCCAACTGATGGTCAACTTCTGCAAATGTGAGTTTTCATACTGAAGGTCAACTATCATCCCGCTAAGTCAATGGTTCGGATGATTTCGTGGATTGACCTTGAAATAAAGGTGGTACGGAGAAGTGCTCAACACGCGACGAAAGCACTAAACCATTCATCTTTGCGGAAAACATTGGTAACGACTGTTCCGGAGGACTCTGTGGTCGTTACCTGCTGGGCAGCACAAATTGCAGTCCTTTTATTCCGTCGACAAACGGACATTTGGGTTGTTTAGAAAATCGCTTAGAATTGAAGAACGTGGCATAATAGGCATGAGTGAAATACTGGATAGTCTAACTATTGTGTTAATGGATAAATGAGGAAGGTCTGTATGAACTAGCAGCTCTGAAGAAACCGTAATATTGGTGCCAGCTGTAGGATGTCTCGAGTTTCAGAAGCATATCGTTGCAATCCACAAGACGCTAACAAGGCGGGATAATTCAGAAAATGAAAACGGAAGGTACGTGTCTAAGGTCTGGCTCTCCAATTATAGGCTAGAATCTTGCAAACATACCAAATGCATCCCCTGACTGCGCGCTGTCCGTTTAGACCTTACCATATTTGGATGACCAGTACACCAAGTTCCACAGAAGGAATTTTTTGTCAACCAGCCATGTGAGTGATTAAGGTGACCACTTGAATACTGCTGAATAATGACGAAGTTTTGTGCGATTAGGCCTTGGTACTCAAGGAGAACATGATCGCCACTAATACATTCGCTTGTAGTTTTATCGTATCTCCAGGATCTAGCTGTGTTTGAGCCTTAATAAGCTGAGCCTCATGGGGCTATTCTTACCTATGCAAATTAACTTCGAGTCCCCAGGCAGATTTAGAGAACCAAACAATGTAAACCGACCTCTCCAAGTACCGTGCTTACACGGTCATTAATGCCCGTCCAAATCTATCGTTCTTTGCAGACGAGGTCATCCGAACGAAAGCGTAGAAACAGAACGATTTGGTACGTCAAAGGGACCATTATTTAAACTTACATGTTGCTTAAACCAGCTACTGAACTAATTGGCTTAAGATAGTAAGCTTTTAAACCAAATTTCAAATCGCTGCAAGAAAGTGCTACTGTTCAGCTCCTCGATTCATGGCTTTGAGTCAAACATAGGTTTGACGATCCCGAATACCAGGAGGAAGAATTAAGTTCGAAGTTCTGCGGTACAGTTTACATAAAGGTGACAAAAAATCACATACTAAACCCGAACTGTTTATGTTCATGGTGTCAGTAACTGCGTCAGTCTGTCGCTGACCGACACGTTGGAGCACCAAGGGTGTGACTGTCAATTCAACGTCCAGGCTTGTGATTCTGATTGGTGGTACGATCGCAAGGAAATCAGGAAAGAACAAGTCAGAACAGGGTCAGGGATGGCGGTGAGCAAAACGAGTGGAGAGCAAAAGTACACCGGTAGAGTAAGCAAATGGAAGGGGAGAATTACCACCTACAATCGTTCTTATGCATATCCATGGAGAGTTTCCACTAAGTTATACATTCAGAGAAAAGTGCACATATTGTTCAAGCTCTGGTTAAATACTTCAAATATTGAATCTGCAAAATTTGTTGCTCCATAGAAGAGGAAAGTCACAACGCAGAAGTTCACCTATTTGCAGCAGAGGGTGGATGAACAGGTAGGGAAATTCTACTCACAAAAATGTCCTCCGTCCAAATAGGAGTGAGTTGTTGAGTTGTGAACTAAAATGAAGCCTGTAAGGATTTCTGGTACCTATAATGTCTTTCCGGAACAGGCCGGTAAATTGACCCACAAGATCCAAAACCTTGAGGGCATCCGTTTCGTTGATTTTAAGTTAACAGCGACGAAAAATTCTACCGCTGTGCTTCGGAAGCACGTTCAGACCGCTTCCTGGGCAGATGCAGGATGCGGTTTGGAAGTTTTTCTGTTCTCCCATCTGAATGTTGGTCTGCAACCAATAATGCGGAGATGGACAGCAGTATCTTTAGTGACTTGCAGATGTCAGGTCTACGAGTTTATTCCTATTATCCTAATGGATGTTTTATTAATCAGCGCCTGTTAGATGCCAAATGAAAAATGGGTTAAACTTACATCAGGGCACTTACAAAGTACATAAAGTGCAGCGCTTCCGATTACCTTAGAACTTCAGAACGCCGTCGACTGAGCGCATTATGTGTTTATCCAACCATCCCAAAACAACCAAACCAGACGACCCATAAGGGACGACCAGAATAATTACTTCAAAAGCTAGGCGACCATTATGGAAGATGCAAATACCTACAGTTGGTTTCACAAAGGTTTCACAGTTGGTTGTACCACAAAGGAGCCTTCTACCATTAGCTGATGTTATGACTGGCCAAACCATTGTCAATGCATATGGAGGCAAGTAATCCCCGAACCTCAAACGTCCGTTCGTGCCTACCCAGCTCAATCTCCCACTTTGCGAACTGTCATGCTGTCACCGAGCGCCTAAGGTATGATGAGGGTTCCAGCAAAAACGAAATGTGTAGAGATATATAAAGCATCCACAACCTATTCGCGTGTAATCTCCTACGGCCTATTATCTGACGGCTGTTCTAAATGCTTTCACACTAAAACGAATGGGTTAATTCAGGAGAACTTTCAAGACTAAGCGACAAAATAGGAAGCTACCATCAATGAACAAAATATTATGCATTCAATAAGGGATATTTAGTAGAACCCTGATAGCACTCCAAGGTTTACTGGTGTACGATCATACAATCACGATCACGCGATTTTTTCCGACGTTTGCAAGACCGTCACGACCACATTAGGGGCGGTCAAACAATGACTTGACAGCGAAGTATGAAAGCTATTACCAGCAAACTCAGCGCGCTGGTCATTGCCATCTCTTTGGATTGGCGATCTGAAACATGACACATCAATGGTTAGAGACATTGTTAGACATGGTCCAGCCACACCCTCAGTGGTGCTTGTGCATTCAACCTACTGCCTTAATTGCATAGCTCATTTCGCAATCCCCCAATTAACAGTCCACTGAAAAGGGCCAACACAAGTAGGCGGACCTCTGGGCTGTAATTAGAATATAGTACCAGATTAGCTTTTAGATTTCAAGTCACATTTTTAACATGATCCTGTATTGCCCATTATCAGAAATTTGTTAAATGTACTGTGCATATCAACCTACGGCTTTTCTGTTTAATGCGATCTGGGAAACAAAATTGGGATCAGGAAAGTTTCAATTACAGGACTGAAAAATGTTTAAGGAACTGCAAACTTTTCGTCAACATACTCAAGGAACTGTGATCACCGTGCGCGAATTTTCTAGAGTTATTAGAACATTTGCTACATAAGTTGGGGGTGATTTTGTTCATTAAATAACTGGGCCATTCGAAAAACGTAATTAGTCTTGCTTGAAAGCCTGACAAGCTCTTCGTCTTTGTTAGGAATCATTGGAAGTATGCATTCTACGGATTGCACAGGTAACTTTGAATTCGCAGCTTCCCGGATGAGAGGGGTTGAGCTATCTGCGAATCAACCCTGAGTGTTTCGCTAATTCAGACTGAGAGGAGACGTGATTCTCAGTGTTGCCGGTCAGCCACGTTATTTTTTGTCGACTTATCTGAACGAAAATAGGCTTCAATAGACGAATAAAACCTCCGTGTGACGTCAAATACGATCAACTCTAAATTGAATGCTGTACAGTTTCTAAAAAACTACCGAACACCAATTCAACTAGATATCAGTAGACATAAAAACATGTTTGAATAAACAACCAAGAAACTTTTACAACCATCGCCAGCACCCAAAAAATTCGTCAAATACTGTATGATTCTCAACAGATTCTTGGTACAATATTATCGCCTAGAGGTTTAGTGGATTTATGTTGCTACAGTACAAATGAAGGATAAGAGACTTTCGGATGCGAAATTGTTCGACGTAGAACTGGACCAGGACAGTTAATAGTCATTAGGATACGGAAGCAAAAGCTTCCTTTGCACAACTTTCCAAGAAAGCCAACGTTCCATAACGTACTCCTGAGTTCTATCGAAGTCCTCTGATTATTTAAAATTGATGGACAAACACAAATGGTCAAATAATTCCCAAACTCAGTAGGTGATGGGAGCATTTTCAACTGCTTTGAACACTGTACAGAGGTAACATTGCTCATAATGTTGCTGAAAACTCTGCAAAAGCTTTTAAAACGTTTCGAAACATATGTTACTCGCGTGTTTCATCAGTTACACCACCGACTTAATTTCCGGACCGCATAGGAGGATTAGCTGTGTTTTCTAACCAGTTAGCTCTTCCGCATGCTCTAAACTCCAGCAGATCACAGGCCGCAGGATTAAACCCAACTATATGTGGGGGATTATAAACTAGAAAGGGGAGCACATTACCCAGGAACAAAAAATGGGACAAGAAACCTTTACTCAGAGCTCCAAATTCGCCTGAATATACAACGGCAGTTAGTCCAGAAAGGAAGGGTATAATATTGTAGCTAAGAAAGCCAGTTCTTGAGAGTGCCACTTCTTTGACATAATCTTTTATTTGGGAGTAAAGACCATGGACGGGTAAGAGGCAATCTGTGGAGGCTTTTGTGAGGGGTGATAAAAAGCGGATGATGTAGATGCAAGTTCTTATTAAAGAACAACAGTTTCCGCTATTTTTTGCACCATATTTTGTACCATATTTATGCTGGGCATGTCAGCATCCTCTTAAAAACTTGTTTTTCGGGTATTTGCAATGAACATCAAAGTTGGGAGGCGTCCATAGAATGCTAACATATTTTTGAATGCTAGTTGAGGGGATATATTTAAAGATAACCTTGGGTCATTAGAATACTGCGCACACTCTGCTGATTTCACACCTTTGAAAAGTTCATGTGCAGTGGCCTCCATGTCAAAATATTCAAGAGAGAGTACCTTCCATATTCAGTAGGGTGTCGTATATGAAGACAGTGTGACATCATTTCAGAACGGATGAAAGAGGTCGATTCCATGAAAGCACTATTGAACGCTGGTAAACCGATTCACACATGGTGGTCCAACTCGGAGCGCAGTTATGAGTGAACAGCATGTGACACGCAGTTAGTTCATAAATATCATAAGTATCAATTCAGTTCACATTCAGTCAGATCATTCAGACACAGAAAAATTTATTCGAAACTTTGAGCAAAGATTTGAATAACAAACATTTTGGGAGTAAGACGACTCTACGGCTTCTTCATTCGCCAGCCTCGAAACGATCTCTATAAATTGAAAATTAACTGCATCCCCATCAAAATGAAACTGAAATTTAATGAAGGAACTTACACATCCCTATTCCGGCTTTTACCATTATGAACACAAGGTAAAAACGTCAATTCTTCTCAATAAAGAACAATACTCCGCGAGTGATAAAACAATGTTCGTTTGCTAGGAAATGTCCGATGCACCTTCAAGTGAATTGCGAAGGCGCTAGCAAAAGCCAAAATGAACATCACTACTTGCACTGACTGTGAGTCCTGTAGCTAGCCCGAAGGAAGCATTGTTTGCTTCCAGGAAGGTGGTGGTTGTGGTTTAAGGTGGCTGACGAAAGTCTCCATGGTTGTTGACAAGTGTGTTTTATTACTGAATCGCTTATCTTCATGCGGTGTATTCGCACTATTAATGAGAAACCCCTCCGCGCAGGAGTAAATAGCCGTCCATATCTGGGAACCCAGGAGTACTGTGAACCTCCATCTAAGTATTTCCATGGTTTGAACAAGAACATGGCGAACATCGGTGTTTTCGAGATCTCATCATCATTTCCGTAAAAATCTACTGGTTCAAATGAGGAGCGGGTAAATGATGGAATAAGCTGCTAAGATTGATCAATGAATTAGAAAACGTGGAGGCACGAACGGTTGGTTGTCGGCGCATCTCCACCTCGCATCTAATTTGATGCTGTGAGACGGTCTGGAGGGTCCTTGAGCAATTTCGGTCGGTCGATTCGTGTCATATGACCAAGTCAGACTCAGAGATTGTACGAATCATTTTTGACAGCACAGTACAGTGAGTCACTGATTCATGGCGGCTGCTTCGACTGTCGTCAAGCCATGCCGTTAGATCGACACTGGCATTCTATTGCGTACACGGCAAACGACTTGAAACGACTCGTTCGGAATGACCACATGACCAGTATCGATTGTGTGAGAAACGTTTGAGTACTCGGCTAAACCATTGAGCCTAGCATTGTACCGGCAAGAAAGATGCTCACTTCTGCGACCTTATCGCGAGTTGTTTGCGACCAACTGGGCGGACAGTTTGTGGTAACACGCTGCAAAATGGTCAAAGCTAGAGACCACGTGAAGTTGCCAAATGTCCTCTCAAACATCGTGGTTAGTTAGAACAAACTTCCAGTGGGTTACACTACACAACCACTCCAATGCTCACCTTTTTCAACTGAAGTTGTCAGAACGAAATGAAAATATATTTAACACATTACCTCAGCTTTTCTCGGTTAGCCACTACTGTGAAACACTTCATTCTCCAGTTTATCTCCTTTTATATGAAGGTTTTATTGTACTCAAAGAGGGCCGAATATCGGGTTAACAAACCAGGAAACAGGAAAAATCTTGGAGTGAGATTAACAAGCGTTAGGAATTCAAATGGGTCAATGACAGAGGTCACTCCAACACCGACCAGAGTGCAAGAGCAGAAGTCATGTTCAGAGTTCAGGCTGTCATCACTCAATCAGTACACAGAAAAACAGAGCAATCAATGGGATCGTTGGACCGAACTTTCAGTCATGATCAAAGGTCATTTCCCGCCAGCAGCATATTAGCTCACAATTAATACAACTGACAGCGCAACCACCGATCAAGCACTACCCTCAACTGTTAGATGCATGGGGTCATCATGATCATCAAGTGTTTGTTTTGGGGAATGGAGTCGGTTCATATCCACCGGCTAGCATAACTCAACTAAGAGTGAGCGGTTCCGAATTGACGTTTCGGAGTAAACTCTGGAATATTCTGCGTTGTTAGGCTGCTGGCCAGCGGTCCCGTTATTTACTTCGTATTCAGTTTGGTATACCATTTAACGACTGACTAGTGAGCCGCCGGGTTCAGGTGGTAAGGTGCTCTGCTGACGAGGACTGTCACTGTGGAGTTTAATTCACGGACGTTCGGTGCTGCACTTACAGGACTACTTGGTTATGAAACCTTATAGTTGTTAGCAGAATCGGCGGTGCCAAGGGATAGACACAACCATCTTTGGCTAATAATTTGAGTCATAAATATCTTGTTAACGGGCTGCTTGTAAAACCCAGTCCTATAAAACCTTATTCTCAACTATATTATTCAGCTTACCATTTAAGACTTGTGTGCGGTAAAGTGGTTATCTCCGGAAGTAACCGAACAAAAATCGAAACACTGGCTAATGAGCTATTCAAAAAATGGATACTGATAAGTCGAGTGAAATATTATATTAGCGAAGTCGTGTTTCACTGTAAGAATGCGAAGCGCACTGTACTCATCTCCGAAATAACGGGGTGCCATTTTTTGTTAAAAAGCCACTAGTTTCTCAGCAGGTGCAGCAGTAGGAACATTGGCAACAGTAGCTGTTAAAACATCAGATGTCTGCAGAAGAAAAGGGAAGGAGAAGACGGGCGGACTACCACACCTTAATTAAAGTAAATTCCCCACCAGACCAACGTGGAACCACTCGCCGTAATTCTGTCTGGTACAAATGTGTGAGGGCGACGGAGGATTTCACAATTCTTCAATGAAGGTGACAGACTTGTGCTACTGTTTGGATTCGTTGAAAGGACGATTGTTGACCATAGAACACCCTTATGATTTCTGGCCTACCATAAATTATCCTATTTATATTCGAGCAGACCATACGGGAATAAGTACCTAGCCCCGACCAAACTCGTATTGGACGATGAGTTCTGATTTACGATCAGCAGTTTCGTTGACTGATGAAGATGTCACAGGGGTCAACATTGTCCATCGCAGCACATCGATCCAGCTGGTATGTCTGCTGCACCATTGGTCAAACCGATGATTTAATCACATTCACATCGCTCTCTCTTGAACAGTCCACTTCCTGTTTTTGCATAATTATTATTGTGCCTCCACAGCACCAAGGCTGAGCAAGTATCACACTCCCTCTTAGTTCTCTCTTACTGGAGCTCATCAACAGTGCACAACATTGGCCTTGTCGGGCTTTCAACTCCGGACATCTGACATGCGAGGCGAGCATGCTACCACCACTGTACCAGCGCGCACACCATGGAGCACCTGAATTATTACGTTTAACCAGGTCAACTTGTTCGCACTTGAGCGACGTGTGTGACGTCTGGAATGACGAGGCAGTAACCGTCCTGGTTGTGTTGATCGATTGACCCGTCCGCCTGTCAGGTCTTCCCAGTTAGCTAGTCACACGGACGCCTGGAACATGATGGACAATTCCTCGGTTGGTTGTAGGTGGTTGCGAGCTACAGCAACGTAGCACTGAATATGGAGTGTATTGTTATCCAATGTTTCGCCCTTCGTGGGGCTCATCAGGTGGGCGCAGTCCCCGAGTTTCCGTCAACCTCATGATCTACTTGAACCCAAATTGCGCTGTTTTCGAGAAATACACTCACTTGCCAATCAATTTGGTTTTCACGAGAGACTCAATTGAATCTCTCGTTTATGATATCCTCCAGCTGATTGTGCTGCACACAGGCCGCCTCATGATTTAGTTGGCACGATATTCGAGATATCGCAGTATATTTTCATACAGGAGACTACTCACAAGGTTGCTCATAAGATTTACGCAAACTCGGAGACTGCTGAGCCCAAAGAAGGGCGAAACCGGTCATGGGCTCTCGAAGAACTTCCGTGTTTATTATGTAAATGTGATTATTAAACAAAGCTTCGGGATCAGAAGGTTATCAGGCCGTTGTTTTCAGAGTGTTGATCAAGCAGATCAAGAAAATATATTACCGCTCAGATCTAATTTCACCGAATCCGCAGGAGGAAACTGCTCTTCCCTCAAGCATTATGATCTTGGAGTATGATAGGATTCAGGACAAGCAGGATGAACGAAGGCCCATCAAAACATCGTGTCTTAGTGAAATAATCAATGAACTGTTCGCTGAAGCTCCAAAAACAAGAAATGTAATGCCTGACTAAACTGAGAAGTGATTAGTTGGATTTAGTTGGGAAGGATTAGTTGGAGTTGGTTGTGAGTCACAATTTTGTGGAATACGTTTGTGGCATCCTGCGAAAAATGTTGAACTCCCTCGTATTTCTATTTCACATTCTTACCCAGAATTAATTTTATGGCGGCTAGCAAAAACAATCGGAAAATTGAGTTGTTTGGATTTGTATGCAGATGTAAATTGATTCGGCCTTCAACCTACAAGCTGCCTTCAATAAAAAGTTTAAACCGCATGTATCCGTCAAGGCCCCATCTAGCTTGTTGCAAAATACACGGGCACATTCAGAAAGCTGGTTCATCTCTTACCGTTTCAGTGCCACCGCAACCAACTAATTCCAGCGAGGACAAACAAGTGTTAATTGCCAGGGGGAGAACAAAGTCTGTCGTTTCTCCAAGCAGCGGTTATAGGAGAGACAATATGTGTACTCTTCCTTGTTGCAAAGACTTTTGTTGAGCAAGATCTGGGCACTGGATATCAAACTAATTTTCTGGGCTTATGATAGCGCCTGATTACCTGGGTAATTTCTTATTCACAGTTGCCCATGAATCCACTGCCTTCATTTTTAGTTTCTTCTGACGTTGCGTGAACACATTCTGAACATGAAATGAGTTGCAGAATTGGCAGACATATTGGTAGTTTCAGATGAATTCATAGTCATCATCATCAGCATAATTAATTTGGAAGTATTACTTTAACTGAAAGAATGAAAGTGGAGAGGGGAGGGATATAGTTCTAGCCTAACACAATCATTCCCAGGTGCTTACACCTCTAGACGCTAATGCAGGTAATATGAATAGAATCTGACTACAAAAATGCAACTTCAATCGATTGCAGCTTCTCCAGCCAGGTGCACTATAGACTACACGGTCCCCGTAGCAATTCTTTTCATCCCAGTACGTCAGGTCAAAGGTCTGCCAATGTTCTGCTTCCGCCACTCTGAATTGGACATGGAAACAGCATTCTCTCCAGCGACACGTCCCAACCAACACAGCTGCTGGTGCTTGGCACATTCTTCAATGGAAGTACCCTTTGCACGACCGAAAACTTACTTTCTAGTCGCCTCGTTAAGGCTTCACCAACACCAACCCACACGAGTGATGGTTCTGAGACAGCGGTTGTCGAACTCCTGGAAACGTCTCTGTTCCGCTGCTCGATAGACCAAGTCTCACGGCCGCACAACAAAATGGCCCTTACTGTAGCCTAAAACACCCCTTGATATTCAAGGGTACACGGCTTTGACGCCATAGGTGTCTCAAATTAGCCAATGCAACCCGGACCTTGCATTAACCGCATTTGTCACACTGCAATCAGAACTAATGCCACTCCCAAGGTACGCAAAGCACTCCATCATCTTGAGTGTCTCTCCCTCGATTGTAAGTGGCTTGTTCATTGACAGCATAGGTAAGTCGACCACTAAATTAATTGGGAAAGAGAGAATATGCGTCCTCAATGTACAACTGTCCATATAAAGAATCTTTTGTAGTGTTCTGCGTGCACTCCCACATGCCCGAAAGTCGGAGAATACAAAGAATTTATTATGCTCACAAATTTTGGAGCATTCCTCGCTGTGATGGCATGTTGAGGGGAACAGAACGAGTTGAATGCGCCTTAGTGTGTATGATCAGTCTGTGGTTATATGTTCCTCTCCCTCTCATACTCTCATGGAAGAAGCAGATTTTGCGTCCCCGATCATGTAACTTTGAGAGTTTACCTGTAGTTTATGCTTCTAAAGATCATTCTCGATTAGTGAGAACTTACTCATTGGGGCTGAAATATTTGAACTTCTACTTGAGAGTAAGGTTTCAGAATGTCATGTGTATCATTCGTAATACTGAAAATTTACTTGACAATGAAGCCTCCACCAGATTTTGTACATTGGATTCATGGCGTTTATGTTATAGCCATGATGTTATGACCATGATGGTGTCAAGAATTTCAACGGTCCGCTGATCTGAGAGAGTGAGATATAAATATTCGGGACCGGGGCTGATCGTTAATCGATGTGCCAAACGTGGCTAAGAGGCGGCTCGGCAATCACAATGCGGAAATTTCAGTGCGTTGTCTTGGTGATTGGTCCTATGGCAGGTCCAGTGGCCAAGATTTTGTCAGTAAGATTCAAACTGCAATAACTACCGCGATGAAGTGGAAACAAGCAGGGAGTGATTTTTTGCGTACCGTCGGCTAGGCAACATTAACCAGTGCATGCTTTCCAGGAAAAAGTCTGATAACAAATTCATCTACTGGTTTTCCTTGATTTATGAACTTGCGGTACCTTATAACTACGTACACACAGAGTTTCCATAACCTGGCTTTGTGCGAACCATAAATTCCAAGTTCGAAGTAAATCGCAGGAATGATGATTTCGGACACCCAGCAGTGACATTTCAAACAAAAAATGTACTGTATTTATTGACAGTTGTGCTGATATCAAAGTGAACTAAGTGATTTTCGGCTAACAGAGAAACAAACTTATGACTTCCGGCGCTGTTCGTGAATACAGAAAAGTATACTGAATAATGAATTCTGAACAAGCAAGACAGATAGGGTTTTCGTCCAATAAAATGTTTAGTACATCAATTGAATCTAAGCGTGGGACATACTTTGATTTTTTCTTTATTTCAGCAATGAGAGCTTAGTGTATTCGCTTTCCTTCAGAAAATTATTTTTTTAGGATATTCGCACCCACTATGTACGTATTTACAACAAACCGATGTTGCTAATCAGCGTCAATTTGAGGCCATTATAAAGTAAAGTACGCTTGTTTAAGCAGACAATTCTAACTGGAAATACAGCCTACGATGATGTACCAAGACGCAACTAGTTACCATATATATACTTTGTGTGGACACTTCATTCTATGAGCACGTGCGAAGCTACTGTGTCTAATAAATTCAATATCGTAGGAACCTTATCATGCTGTGAGTATTGATCGGGAACAGACTTGTCTTAAGCAGTACGTTTTGGCTTTCAGTGTCGCCTCGATGGTCGTATATGTGCTTGAGACAAGCCTATTACTAAGGTCTGATAAAGACATACTAATGGGCAACAAAAAAATGCAGCATGATAGAGAACTTTGTTGCATTTGCAGCCATTTTGTGCATTTCCGTCGATAAGAATGGTTTCTGAACCCTCATCATCATCATCGTCATTGTCATCATCATCCCAATTGCCACAAACATTAGCATTATTACCACTTTGAACATCCTCATGGTCAGTTATCCATGAACTATCTGTGTGACTAATTTTTGGACGATTCTGCTGCGTACACACTGATCATATGCTACACAGCCACCTCTGAAAATGGTAATAAAAGAACGAAACTATTTATCGAAGCAATGCAGATCGTACTAACGTGTGACATCGGATGCTGTACCAAATAATGAATGAGAACATCGAGATGATGAAGTTTTAAAATGGTTTACGACGTCACTCGTTCCACTATGTTTCAGAAGTAAATTTGCACACAGCAAACAATATTTGTCAGTGTATTCTGCTGTAAAAATACAGAACAGCAGAGTTTGGCAACAAGAGACTCTAGGTTGTAGCCTACGTAATTTTATTGGTTGCTGATCGCGTGTCTGCTGATCGGCATGATACCAACAACTTTCAAGTTGTGCACCTTGAACGGGTGGTCGATGTAAAACTTTCTTAACTCTTATTGAAACATATAATCGAAAATTTAACCAAAAAACTCTATACTACCAAAAGGCCCCCATACAACACATTTTGAAAAACACAACTGCAGGAAGGCTCGAAGGTTGGTAACGAATCATTTGTAAGCCAAACGCCATGATCGACGAACAGGTCAAAAATCAACTCTACCGAATTTCGAACTCGTGAAGTCACTGCTCATCAAGCAGATCCATTTTGGGTGCTCGCTCCGGTTTTAATGCACTAACTGAATTCTGGTGTCTGGCATTTGAAAATTAGATGAGTCATATTACGGAAGTGGATGTTTATTCGACCAAGTTCATGTGCCAAAAAAGAATTCAGTGTTATTTCTTCTACTGTGGTTTATCGGATTGTCATGCCACCACGGAGAGACTGGAAATTACCGTGGTCTGACGGTCTGTGTACTTCGGCGACCAACTGAACTCTACTGGGGGTCTTTACGGATTCAACAGAGTTTACCATACCAAAGTCATTGATTGGGGGTCTGGCCAACGCAAGCTCTTGGTTCTCCAGGTTGGAGGTTGGAACATAAATATCGACCTGATCTTTGAAAATGGTAATGTACCTACTATTCTTGCCAAAAACCACTGCCTTGCTCTTGAGTAAAAGGCTTTGCTCAGGGACCCTAATCGTCCTTATGTCTAGGTGTGGGTGCCCTGGCAGTGTCGCACCCATCATGTAACTATGAGCTACACGCGTAGAAATTACCCTGTCACATGGCTGCAGCGTGGAGTCATCAGCCAGGTTGCTTTAGTTGCCGCTTATGGCAGGGCGAAAACAGACTACTGATGGAACCATCGTTCCTCCCTTCACACATACCTCTTCTTCCCCCTCCTTCTATCCCAATAACAACTATCTTGTAGGGCCGTCAGTTGGAGCTGATGACTCCGTTCGTCCTGCATTGGTTTTAACGACAATATCTGTGTGCCATGCGGCGTTGAAGTCCTCAGCAAACTCGAAATCACCCTTTAAGTCTCGACGACATATTTACTGTCGATGATGTTGACAGTGATGATAATGATGGTGACAATTGCCCTGGGTACTTCATTTAGTCTCTTCTATGAGCCGAATGTTGAAAGTTCGATGGCAGACTGTGCGCTTACTGAAAATGGCTCTCAAAACGGTACTATGCCGCTCAAAGGACCTTCATTTGTATGTTGCAGCAAATTCGATCTTCGGTCGACTAGATGAATCCAACTCCTAGTTTACAACTGAATCGTTGGACTGGTGCTTTGATCCTGAAGTGTATCCAGAGATGATCAGTGGCCATTTGGTTTTGCGCTAGGCAGTTCCTAGCTGAAAATGGACTGGAGATATGTGAAACATTTCCAACAGCATAACTGGGATGTCTGAAAAGAATTTTACCCAACAGTGGCCGACCTTACCTAATGTCAGTTCGACGTACCAGCGGTTGCGCTTCACAACTGCTCGGAATAAAATAAACATTGTCTTCGAATTTCCCGAAGGGTGTGGTGTCAACCCTCCGAAAAGTAGGAAAATAGGAATGCGACCTCACTTTCCTAGTGACCGACACGTCGCTTGACAACAGTTAGGTACCAAAAACAAACCAGCAGCTGAAATCAACATTACTTGGGGAATAAATATAATTTGCTAGGTTGGAAAATGTCAATACAGTGCATGATTCTGCAATTAAACGAACACCTGAATGTGCCTTCAACTGCTGAATTAGTATGCATGCATACAATACACTTACTGGCCAGTTCTGTAGTTAAAAGGTCGGTGGAAGTATCCGTCAAATTGCCCCATTCAGGACAATCTAGTTCCAACCAAAATAGCTTTTTGACGTCTGAACATGTGCCTAAGATACACATAAAGAAACCAGACAAAGCCGGCCAAACCTCGGCAGGACGAAGGATATGCACTCTGTTGGTGAACTTTGATAAGAGCAAAACTCAAGTCCAGTGCGTCCCCTCGTTGATATAGACTCTCCATAACAGTTACATCATAAAAGGAGGACGACTTTTCAAATGAAAACACTACAAATGACACAGACACCCACAACAAAATAAGAAATTATCCAAGGGTTTCAAGCATCCGTGGCGCAACCCGATTGGGAAGCTGGATCATCCGATTTCCACAATGAGAACAGCTACTGGGTCGTCGTGTGAGCAGTTAGGTAAACCAGACGCATCACTCAAGCGTGAACACAATTACCTGTTCAGGCGTGAAAAGTCAGATGCCTTCAGCGTGCGCCGGTGCAGTTCAAGTAACACGCCGTGCCCGCGTGTCATGTGTCCCCAGTTCATACCCCGGAACGGCTGAAGATGGGCATTGCTGATGAAGTCTAATAAGGGCGAAACTCGAGTCCAGTGCTCCCACTCTTTAGTGTGGGCGCATCAGAATAATTGAACCAGGACCGTTCAAACGAGAGTGATGTGAACGTGATCATATTCTTTAATCAGGCCAAAACGAACGCACTAGAGTGCAAAAATCTACCTTTATCTAAGGAGATTAATGGTAAGGTCGGACACGAACAGCTTACCATTCACATGTGCTCGCAGAATGGAATGTGGTAAACAGTCGCTCAAGAAAAAGTGGCCTAAACCTAGTTAATTTGCTGGATTTTGAAAAGTACTTTTGGGAATTACCATCTAGGGGTCTAAGTAGCTTTCAGTAAGCGGTTCTGAACCATTTTCATTCAAGCCACACAATCTTTGCTACCAGTCACTTTATGATAGATTAGGCAGGTGCACTTGGATAACCATGCAGCATGTCGGGCAGAATGGACAGATTCTCTAGTATTAAAAGAATAACAAACGGACCATCTCACTTTATTGAAAGCTTGCTCACTGTGCATAAGCCACAAGTTATAAAAACATACGGAAATGGCTTGATCGTTATCGCTAATATTCTGCATGTCGTAGAGTACAAAATGTTAAGATCGAACCCGGGTCATCGATATGGTCATTTACGGTTTTATATACTCGGTCACCCAAGTCGAAGTAAAGTGATGTCACCCTGCAATTCTGGGTTACTAAATCAAGATGGATGTCAGCAGGGATCATATATTGGAATTTTTCCACAATCATCGCCACAATCACGTGGAACCTTCGTGTATTTACACTAACAAGAGACATATCTACGCCCATTCCGATAGTTCGTTCATCATTTTTATAAAAATCGGCACAGTATCTACAGAGCCCAATGAGAGCCGGCGTCATTCAGATATGCCACTATGGGGGCTGTTGTATTGTATCTGAGGCAACACAGCTGACGGACTGCCGAGTGTCCCCGGATTTCTTGTCAGACATGAATTATGCGGATGCTGGGACCTCAGACCCCGAGACGTCACTGGTTTCTTACCGATCCGCGGCAATGATGAACTGTTGAAATCAACCTGACAGACTTCACCGCTGCAACCAAGACTGCATTTCAAATATGCGCAGATGTAAAACATACTTTATACTCAAAGTGCAACTGAGTAGATGGGAACCTAGTTCAATCGAGCAGAGGCACTTACTTCTATATTTCCGACTCCTGGTGGAAGCACTGATCTTTCGGAGGCTCTGACTATCACTCAAGCGAATTACATGTGGACAGCACAGCAGACTGTGATCATAAATTACTTGGACGCTACAGGCTACTAGAACATAGAAGTTTCGTTAAGAAAGAACAAGGTTTCCCGGTTAGTAGAGGATGGCTCACTGGAATAGTAAAGAAGTTCCGGGCATTTACCGGGCGGCGTCTGGCGCGTTACCAGAGTCCTCGCTCTCAAAGAGGTTATTATTAGCCGTATCGGTATATGAACTCCCGCCAGTCGATACGCCAGGCAAGTTTGTTACCAGTATCTCACCAGTGCAGTCTAGAAACAGCTGCATAATCACGTCTGAACAGCCGAACATATTCATGCTTAAACAATGTGGTTAATTTCCCAGCAACCTCGAACAACGACACACAGTCCTAGTGGTGACCTGCCTACATTACAAGATTTCCCAATCAGGTCGCGCCAAAAGCACCTGAGACGTGCAACATATATATATAATA
>NW_008751894.1:685338-709034 GCF_000715545.1 Opisthorchis viverrini | reverse complement strand
GAAAGGCATAAAGAGATCGTTAGCAAAGAAGGCCCAGTTTTGCGTTGCTGATGCACGAGATTTTCACTTAGCTTCCGAAACATGGTCAATTCGGAGAAAGGCGATAGTAAATATCAGTTCGGATAAGGAAACACAGTTAGAATGTGGTTTGGTGGTTTTTCTCGGATGTACTGCGCTCAGACGATTACAGAAAATTTGGTCAGTAAAAGTGACTGGGTGATCGGACAAGGACACTGCCCAAGGTTTGGCCGTCACTGAAGTTGTGTTCATTCCATTCCTACTGACCAATCCCTTAAGCGTAGCAGGGGTGTCATGTCAAATTTATTTTAACCAGTCTCGTCTCGCCTATTATTCCTCGGGTTCTATGCAGAATTTTTGCCTTATTTTTACTTTCTATAGTGTCAACTCCTGCATATGGGATATTGATCATTTTGATCGCGGAATTTACATACCTATGCTCTATTCCCGCTCCTAAGTTTCAATCGGATTAGTTTATCAGTTTGATCACTATGGTATTTTGAGATTGCTTAGCTCCGACAACACCACAGTCAATTTTACACGCCGCGGTGATTTTTCTACGGCTGCACTACATCAGATGATCCCATAAAGGTCGGATTCTTTTGTTACCATGTTACCTGACGAAAAATATTTCGGTACATCTGTGATCATGGGCTTTTTCACAAAATCCCACCGACTTAACTGGTGCTAAAAACAGTGCCACTAAAACAAGTCATCAGACCACAAATTACAGACGTGTTGTTGGTCCATCGAACAAATGATGCTGTTAGGGAACAACGATATTTTTGTTGATGACAACTTATTGACCGCCCAGTAAATTTCACAGATTTTGAGAGTGCCCCTCCCCTTATTTCTCAGTTGGACACAAACGGAATAACTGTTCGAAATGTAAGAATTTCGTGTTTGAAAAGTTGCCTTACACTGTTTGTTCGGAGTGAGGTTCCGTTGACAGTCAAAATATGGCTGGTATTCATTCTTGGCATCGTAAACTCATTTGAAATGTTCGAAAGTGTGCTGAGAGGAAACGGACTTTTCACACCAGCGGTGTGCCACTTTTGGTTGCGTTCAGATTGATAGGAGTGGAAAGAGCGTCCGTTATCGTCAGTTAATTTAGGACTTGCTTTCTTTTAGAAGAATCAGGTCTGGTTTCTCCTGCTTAATCCAACTTCACAAAAATGACATGTCTGAAGTTTTCGCCGAGATGTCTGGCAGGCTAATCCCATAAATTCCCCATAAACAGTTTTCTCTCCTTTGTTGGGCACTAGAAGCAATGCTGAAGTGTCCAAATCTCTCAGAACCACATCTGTAGCGCACATCGGACGGACAATCTGTTCTAGAACTAATGAAGTCGTGACTGGTGGATTGTCACCGCAAGAGCAGTTACTGGTTCGCCGTTGGATGGGTTGGACACACCAGTCACATCGCTCAAGCATGTTAGATGTTCGAGTTCAAATTCTGCACATCCATTGGATATTCACCGCTGGTGACCTCTGGTAAGAGCGAAACTCGAGTACAGTACTTCCGTTTGGTGTGGACTCACCTGAATAATTACACCAGAACAGAAACACGACCGGTCAAACGAGAGTGGAGTGAGTATCAACAAACTAATGAATACTTCTGCGAGGATATCGTCCTCTATAGAGGAAAATGTTGGTAGCTCAGGTAGCGTAGATGGTGGTCTTTGGCTTGTTCGCTGAGCTGGGCAATTTGATTACAAACGTTTCATCACCAATCGAGGTGACATCATCAGTGCGTTATTGTGGAACGTAGGAGTGCGTAGAGGTGGGTTGGTGGTCCTCTCTGGTCGTCCTCTCCAGGAGACCTGCTTTTGAGCTACCTGACAATTCCAGTCCGTCTTAAATGCCTCCATTTGATGTTTCATCACCTCCGCGGTATGTTTCACCACCTTCCCACATTTTCCTTCGTCTGATTTATATGGGGATTTTTGAAGTCAAAACATAACATGCCGGAATAAGATGTGATAATTCGACGTTTAGGCTACCTTGAGCAAACTTTTTCGAAGAATCCCACAATCAATGGAATATGTGTCAAGTGCAGCAAACAAACAACAAATTACCAAGTGCAGCATCATTTGGTTTTGCTCTCATGTCTTCTGATTCGTGCGCTTCCTGAGATCAGCCATAGCTCAGACGCGAGATGTATGTGCATAGTTTGGCTGGGATATGATTCCGTTTGTTGTTGTGTTAGCTGTGATGCGTCATTGTTGAAATCCTTGCTTGACATCTGGCTACTGTGTCTACTACGATGTGCAGTAATCCTGTCCCATTACCACGGTCAGCGCACTTTGGTTGGGTAGATCTCCAGGGCCTTAATACAAGTCCGTCCCACGTGTGACTTTAATCCTGACTTGGAATATAAGTGCACCGTGGAAGTTGAATTGATAGCTTGACTCAAGTGCGTGAAGTGATGTCTGAGTCTCTCTCGCGTTTTTTAAGCTGACTGAATTTCCTGGAAGAAAACTCGCATGTCGTTTGTGCTACGTGATCCACATT
This sequence comes from Opisthorchis viverrini, assembly GCF_000715545.1. NCBI lineage: Eukaryota > Metazoa > Platyhelminthes > Trematoda > Opisthorchiida > Opisthorchiidae > Opisthorchis > Opisthorchis viverrini. The sequence continues at coordinate 706,503 of NW_008751894.1, read as the reverse complement.
GCAGTTGCCTGGCTCTCTGGCCAATGAATTTTGCTGCGAAGGAAGATTTGCGGGTGCCATTTGTGCAGTTTCAATTTCGGTCCCTAACCCTTACGAGGTGTCGTTGTAATGTGTTATCAGTTCGGAAGAATGTTTTAATATTTTCATTNCAGAACCACATCTGTAGCGCACATCGGACGGACAATCTGTTCTAGAACTAATGAAGTCGTGACTGGTGGATTGTCACCGCAAGAGCAGTTACTGGTTCGCCGTTGGATGGGTTGGACACACCAGTCACATCGCTCAAGCATGTTAGATGTTCGAGTTCAAATTCTGCACATCCATTGGATATTCACCGCTGGTGACCTCTGGTAAGAGCGAAACTCGAGTACAGTACTTCCGTTTGGTGTGGACTCACCTGAATAATTACACCAGAACAGAAACACGACCGGTCAAACGAGAGTGGAGTGAGTATCAACAAACTAATGAATACTTCTGCGAGGATATCGTCCTCTATAGAGGAAAATGTTGGTAGCTCAGGTAGCGTAGATGGTGGTCTTTGGCTTGTTCGCTGAGCTGGGCAATTTGATTACAAACGTTTCATCACCAATCGAGGTGACATCATCAGTGCGTTATTGTGGAACGTAGGAGTGCGTAGAGGTGGGTTGGTGGTCCTCTCTGGTCGTCCTCTCCAGGAGACCTGCTTTTGAGCTACCTGACAATTCCAGTCCGTCTTAAATGCCTCCATTTGATGTTTCATCACCTCCGCGGTATGTTTCACCACCTTCCCACATTTTCCTTCGTCTGATTTATATGGGGATTTTTGAAGTCAAAACATAACATGCCGGAATAAGATGTGATAATTCGACGTTTAGGCTACCTTGAGCAAACTTTTTCGAAGAATCCCACAATCAATGGAATATGTGTCAAGTGCAGCAAACAAACAACAAATTACCAAGTGCAGCATCATTTGGTTTTGCTCTCATGTCTTCTGATTCGTGCGCTTCCTGAGATCAGCCATAGCTCAGACGCGAGATGTATGTGCATAGTTTGGCTGGGATATGATTCCGTTTGTTGTTGTGTTAGCTGTGATGCGTCATTGTTGAAATCCTTGCTTGACATCTGGCTACTGTGTCTACTACGATGTGCAGTAAATCCTGTCCATTACCACGGTCAGCGCACTTTGGTTGGGTAGATCTCCAGGGCCTTAATACAAGTCCGTCCCACGTGTGACTTTAATCCTGACTTGGAATATAAGTGCACCGTGGAAGTTGAATTGATAGCTTGACTCAAGTGCGTGAAGTGATGTCTGAGTCTCTCTCGCGTTTTTTAAGCTGACTGAATTTCCTGGAAGAAAACTCGCATGTCGTTTGTGCTACGTGATCCACATTGCAGTTGCCTGGCTCTCTGGCCAATGAATTTTGCTGCGAAGGAAGATTTGCGGGTGCCATTTGTGCAGTTTCAATTTCGGTCCCTAACCCTTACGAGGTGTCGTTGTAATGTGTTATCAGTTCGGAAGAATGTTTTAATATTTTCATTCACTCAGTTCGTTTTACTTTCTATTCAAATGAACCCTTAGGCAAAACCTGCCAAATGAGTAGGCCATTGAACATCCGAATATAGTGAGTACACTCCATGAGTGCTGCACGATAAAACAGAGCGAACAAAAACCTCCTTGTAGGTACAGCATCTCCATTGTAAAACAGGAATTCAAAGATGACAGAATGTCAAGATTTTACACGATTTCTTTTGTCGTGGACGCCAGTGATGCAACGCCTAGATGACGGCTGTAACCATAAGGACAGAGGCAAGAGTAAGCAAGAGTCTTCGATGAATGCTTTCGGTTAACCTATACAGTAGTCACCCACAATCATTAGTGGGATACCTTTCGAAATGGCGAGCCATTCGGTCCAAGCCAAATCCAGCGCAACCAACTGGACGAACTCTCGGTTCATCCATTTACTTTCTATGTGATAGAAGCAGGTCGTTAGTGTTATGCGTGGGGAATTCACTACCTTTCTTGTTACGCAACCCGAACCAACGTCTTTAGACATTTTATGAGGCCACAAAGAACGATATTATATGATCAAGATTGACCACACCGGAAATATCCACCAAGGATTCATCACTGGAGTAAAGACTGCTTTACCCCAGCAGAACCACGAATTCCACTCTTTCCCTCTCTTTGTTAGTGTCATACAACCACTTCATAAATTGTTTCCAACGGTGTGTAACAGAAAGGATTGAAGTGTTAACGTCTCACGATTTTAACATTCGTGCTGCACCAATCAGAACGAACGAAGAATGCAGAAAACTGGGTTGTCAAAACTCTGTGGCTTGTTAGGGACTCACCATCAAGTTCTGCTTCAACATTTGCATCTAATCAAAAATGAGGGCAGGTAGGAAGTAACTGTGAACTAACGTTCAACTCATACTACTAACAGATATGTGACAGCAGTTAAAAGCAAATGTTTATTCTATACCAGATGAAGATTTAGTTTATTTATCAGTTGTTCTATTTTTTTCTTAAAATGCTTGTGTGGCTTTGCTTTTTCTCGGAACTCCTGAACCACGGTTCGGCAGTCGTTTGGTAACCACGTGTGCTGTGCTCCTGGTCTCAAATGATCCCTCTGCTGGCACCCGATCAAGCGTACTTGAGCAGGGATTTATCTTCTTAAGAAGTTTAACTCAATTTGCATATTGTTGGACAGGGAAGATGAAGACTCATACGACCATCTGCATGTTAAATTGGTTCGGACGGGAGGCTTACCCGGAGCCAGCGCTGAATCTCTCGTTAGTGATTCAGCTGAGATTCACTTGAGTGTGCAGGTAAAACCAAATTAATGTGCAAATGACTGTAATTAGCTAATTTCGTGCATTTTGTGTTCAGGTGGAACGCGGTCCCCCAAGATGGGCGAAACCGGTCGTGGGCAGCAACCTTATGAGTAGTGTATTGGACTGCTGGTCGCCTGCCAACAACCAAACCACTGTCTAGCCGATGGAAATCCCGATGTGTTTGCATGCTTTCCATAAAACACAACTGAATAGCGGATGCTGTAAATTACTATCCGTACTTTAGAAGGGCGAAGCTGAGCACCTGACACTGCTGCCCAGCTGGAGATGTCTCACTGGTTGGTATGGACTTAAACGGAAAACGCAAGAAGCACACTGGTCTACCTTGTGTTCGGCACACCGTTGGACTAGCTTGAGTGTCTTTTACGCAAAAAGGTTCTGTTGAGTTGGTCTATTCTTGGTCAATCGACAGTTTTACTTCACGAATAGTTCTCCATTTCCACCTTTCCACAAGGTGGATAGGAATAATTACTATTGGACAGTGATGAAGTAACACAGAGCCTCTACCACTGACGAAGAACCTGATAGTACAGCAGCAGTTTTCTCTTCCAGGCACACGTATGCATTTAGCTATCTTCCATAATATACAGGTGTCAGATCAAGTATGTCAAGGTGACGGTGATGAGTCTTCATTGTCAGTCATGAAACCCAACCGCTCCCGGCAAACCGCAAAAGTTCCTGCCTTTTATGTGAAAAAATCACGTGTGCAGGCAATCCAAGTGCCACACTGTGCGCGCCTCTGAAGAATCTGAGCACCAAGTGATCATGCATTAGCAGACACGTATGTATATATTTGAGCGCGGCTCTGCGCGCACATTTTTACGGGTCCATAAACGAGGTCAACCTACTGTTCACTCCTGAAAGTTCTGCTGAAGTGCAGTCGAGCGACAGCTTGCATTCCCTTAATCATATGATAACGTCTTGCGCACGTGGAAAACCTTAACCATGCTCAACAGTATCGTCTACTGTGTTGGGTGAGACGCAGGTGGATGTCATAAAACACTTGATCTGAATTCGATGTGCCCAATGTGTCTTGGTAATGTTAACTGTGCTTTTTCTGCTGATCATTAATAGCTTCGACGTGCGTTCCATAGGCCTGGACTGATCGCCTGATTGCCGACCAAAACTCGCACCTGGAACGTTGTACTTTGTGCACGACTTTCCGATGTCCAATCCTCGCAGTGCGTTTCCTCATGGCAGTGCACATGAACGTATGAACAGTTGCGCAGAAGTCTCGGATTCTCTATAAGATCGTAAAGTATGGCATTCGAGGTGTGAGTTTTTGTCGATCTTGAATCATTTGGATCAAAGGAGTGGCTTTTGGGCGTCACGCTTCCGGATTCTGTGCTTAGCTATTGAAAGTAAGTCCAGTGAAAAGAGATGGTTCACCGTCCTCTTGTGACTTGCAACTTTTAGTTTGAGCGGGAACAGAAATAGTAAAAAGGGATCCACGTTGGCATTTCCTGTACTCTGCTCAACTGACAGGTAAAACCTGTGCATTTTCAGAAATTCTGTTATTAAATAAGTTTGACTTATGCCGCTGAAGATTTCACGCCGCTTATATAGCGGGGGAAATTGCGCAGCTTACAACCAATCAAGGTGACGATACCATGAACGAGCTCCCTATTGCTAAGTTGGTATCCGGATGCCAGGAATTACGCTGTCAGCAATCAGTCAATAAACCAATTAACCAGTCAAGCAATTAATTAATTGACCAGTCAAACAGACAGAAATGTTGTCCAACTGGTGCAGTGAATGGCCACTGAAGCAACTAATTTCACTGTGTAAATAACATCGCTTGTCTCAACTATCAAATCATGTCACCACATGATCTGAATGAACTATGACATTAAGTTCCGCCTTCCAAAACATTTCTTTTAGACGTCCGTTCCCGAAAATGGTATACCAGTGGCTCGATATACGATGTTGTTATCTTATTAATTTGTGAATGTGTGCACGTATCCATGTATGATTGTGTATACAGCCATAGTACAGCTGAGTCGACTAAATCAATCTTATTGTATATGATTTTGTGGGCAAAAATCTCGTACAGATCGCATTTTCACTGCCAGTACACAATAAAGCGTCACCGGTATACAGGACCCCGGGAAGTCTGCTGTATGATCAATTTACTGGGGAACCAATCATGGACGCAATCTCACGTTCGGGGAGCCAGTCGATGCTTGCTCAAATGATAGGGATGACGCGATTGAAGAATGCATGGTATTATATGTGTTAGTGCGAATCCATCGCACTTCTGTTCAGTCACTCGTGGCCGAGTTGTGTGTTTTACTAACGGCCCGAGTTTCCCTTCAGGCTTGTAAGATGCACACGACCACTGGTTCCCAACATAATGCGTGTCCATCAATATGCTGATCGGCCGCTCATGATCGAATGGTTGTGTTGAAACTGCTAACCAGGAGGTCGAGGTTTTGAAACTCGCCTTAAGTATGGAACAGCTTTACAGCGCTACTAGGCTTTTCACCATAGACCGGGGTCACTCACAGGTGCCACTCATACTCCGCACTACCGGAGGCAATGGTGTGCTTCACTTGCCGAAAGAACCTTCGACAGCTTTATCAAAATCTCTGCTGAGTCAAGAATCAGTTGGTGAGTGACCACATTACTTGTCCTCAATTCTCACAGTTGTTCACAGTCATTAGTAGCAGGTCGCTGAGAGCTTGAAACTGACGACTTGAAAACTAAACACCTAACCCATTCTTGGAAGCCTTCATCATCTAACACTTCTTGCTCCGAAATCAAGGCTGATCAAATGAATGGAAATGGAACCTGTAAAGTTCGCCACAAGTAACTTTAGCGCCACTTTACCTTACATCAGTTTTGGGTGAATTGCGATTGTACTTCGCAGTTGTGCAAATTTTTTCCAGAGTTTCGATTGAAATGATGCACCATAACTGAGCTGAGAGACCCAGATAACATCAAATCTTTTGTTGTAGTTATTATCCAGAATTCATTCAAGATCGGTGGCTGGCTAAAAACAGCAAATCACGGGTCATCATTATATTCCCACATTCCTGGTCAAATAATGACTTGTAGAAGAGCGGCCGGCGTCTATTAGAAGAAGCAGCCCCGAGAGTAACTGGACTGCACAACTGCCAATGGAATAACCGTCTTCGTGGGAACATGTTTGATTGGTTCTTCTTCATTTGTCCATGNTTGTAGTTATTATCCAGAATTCATTCAAGATCGGTGGCTGGCTAAAAACAGCAAATCACGGGTCATCATTATATTCCCACATTCCTGGTCAAATAATGACTTGTAGAAGGGCGGTCGGCGTCTATTAGAAGAAGCAGCCCCGAGAGTAACTGGACTGCACAACTGCCAATGGAATAACCGTCTTCGTGGGAACATGTTTGATTGGTTCTTCTTCATTTGTCCATGGCAAATGAGTTCTATCTTTAGTATCATTTTAGGACGCCCAAAGGCCACCACGTGAGCTTTATAAGCGGCCCGTTTTCGGCTGCACACGACATGCCCATACACGTTCGTTGGATTTCCGCTTTGGCTAAGCGAGTCAGAATAACCAGCGGCTATTTAGACTCAGATCAGCGGTATTAGGAAGGCAGTAAGAGAACAGTGGTCCACAACAGCATCGGTCCTGAACAGAAGGATCTGCTCGCTAAACTCATCGAGGCCAACGATGAGTAACAACATGTAGACGGACCACAAATTTACCCGAAAAGTGACTTTATACAACGACGACCAGTTTGACACAAAAACCACCTTCTGAAGCACAGCATTTATGAAGTCTTACGTAGTGCCTGGTGAAAAATTCAGAAACATTTGCGACTTAGAAATGCCTATAGTAAGCCCCGCAAACAGGAACCGCTATACAATCTCATATCTAGCTCTGAAACTTAGAAGTGACAGACCACCTTTCTGTCAGGTCATTTCCGCCGGTTACTCCCTTTTGGAGAGGTGGATCGTGGCTAAGTATTGTAGAAAAAGACAGATGGTGAAGTTGAAACAGAGGCTCCCTACGGACGAGGTCAACATGCCACTTTAATGTAACGACTAAGCGATAAAAGCCATAGCTTGGATGTTAACGCCAAGCATAGTGCCGGTCACTTAAGGACAAGTTCATTCAGATTGCTTCGTAATATGTGTTGGTTTACAAAAATTTAAGGCCTCTTCGCGTACGTAACAGAGCTTTGAAGACCTAATTGTGTCATGTAGCCAACATCAAATAGTGACATCAAATAGTGACGGATCATGAGGTCATGAGGTTGTTATCCTGGATGAGTACGTAACCAACTTCCATATCAAATACTGCGTAAGAATAATGTGCGTTGTTTTTCAAAATACACTATTTCGTCTGATCCTGTGTTTAGCGTACATAATCCAAGGACATAACTTCGAAGCCTCTTTTGAATCTGGAGGGACTGAGAGGCATTTTCTGACTATTGGGGCCGATAAACATCAAATTCTGTCCTGGGTGAGCGGGTCATCATGAACAAAAGCCACCGTTGCAGCCCCTGGGCGAAGCTCACTTGGTGGGTTCAAGACAAGCCTAACCAAAACCTTAATGTCATATTGCACACGTGATTAATGAAAACTCTGATAGGCGAGACCGGACACTTCGGTAACCATTGTCTTACTCGAGATCCATAAGTGGTTAGAAACATTGACAGATATGCCGCACATATTGGATGGCAGCAGTGCCGCCGATTTCTGGCCTCTTTTGGTCGGGGACCCAGTACTCATTCAAACGAAAGCGTATGGTGATAAGCTCTAAAGAACATCATCAACGAGAGATCAGCTGAGTCGCAGGTGATTCTCCCGTTTAAGCCAGGATGATACGCAGGTGAGTGTATATTTAGCGCTTCGTACAATCTGGGTTTAAGTGGCACCTAAGGTCGAGAGAAAAGTGGGGACTTCGCCTACTTGATGAGTCCAAAGAAGGGTAAAAGCGGTCGTGAGTTGTCTAAGAGTTTTGTTATAACTATTGTATTACGTATAAACTCCAAAACTTCTCAATCCGTCATCACTAACGCCTGTTACATCGTCTCATGATCACTGCTGGTGAAACAAACAAGTTGTGCCTGGGCAGGTGTCCAGGCTTCGTCGCTGCATCTGACGTAGTCTGAAGGTCGGTATGTAAATTATGTGGTTTCTCTACGGTGTTTGCCCACCATTGTTTAAATTCCTTGAGAACATTTGGGAATGTTAACTTTTCCGATACTCTGTGCAGATGAGCTATTTACTTTCGTGTCTAGTGGCTTGCAATCGCCCAGTTCGTGTTGGTTATTGAGCAACTCCTTCCACCACCTCTGTCTTGCTATGTAGTAAGGACTTCAAGATGCTTCGAAATGTGTCGTAATGCTCCAAGGAAGAGCTTGGCTGACTAATACCCTTTGCCCTGATTAGTAGTCAGTTCTCCGTTATAGTTATAGGTCAAGCTTCAGAACGTGGTTCAAAACTTTCAAATCTCTTTCACTCGGTTTCTCCGATGACGTCTACAAGGTAGCATAATATCGCAAAATCACGTTTCTTCTTGTAGTACGGGCTTCGCAGCCAAATACTGCCTATGTGAACAAAAGTAGTAGACATCCGTAAGGGCGAGTGATGGATGTGCGCCGCTTGCGTGACTGAATCTCCTGCAGTGTAATCACTAGTGAAACAAACTTCCATAGCCACAAATTAGACAAGGCTGGAACCTTCACAGAATACAACCAGTAACCTGCATTCGCAGGTTACGAAATGTGTGGAGTGACAATAGGGGAAAGTAGGGTGACGCTGGTGCTTTCGTTTAGACAGTGGAGTGTTTAAAATTGGTGACTTCCGCCACGAACAGGTAGCAGGGTGTGCTGATTCAGAAGGACATAATAGCTGTTGACCTTGTTGAAGTTGATCCGTTTGACAATCAGTCTGTAAACATTTTGTCAACATAGTCAGTACTTGGTCAGGTGGGTCATTAACCAGGTTCGACGAGCCGGCCAACCTGATCAGCACACAAACAGCACCCCGGGGTCTACTAATGTTTCGACATGACAAAGCACGGGTTCACCGCTGTTACACCACCAAGAGCTTGATTTTTTCTCTTCTGTGAGGATTTACACTCTCCGGCCTTGATTTCCACGTAATTGACACCCCACGGGTGTACAGAATGAGTGCAGAGAAACGTGTATGTCCGACTTATACGTTCACCTGCATACCACTTTGGTTTTGACGACAGACTCACTTGGAACCCAGCCAAATCTCTCGTTTATAATTATCTTAGGAAGAGTTTTCTGCATCCTTATAAGTGGTGTATCAAGTCTATAAAGCGTGAATAAATTTGCCTTTACCACTGAGTTGGTGGAATTTCGAAATCCGCGATTAAGAAGCGTCGAAATAAAATCTCCTCTGCCTGTTCATTTAAAGCAGCTCGAAGTGAGAGATTATAGCTGCTGATTTGATCGTCCCAAGTTGCATACGCCCATAAGCGAATTTTATAAAACATCACATAACTGGTCATATTTACCGTTCGGCTGACAGTTGCAGGGGCGTGGTTATGAAAAATAACTCGTGTCCCAAAATCTCAAAAACAAAACAGAGCTATTAGTACCACAGAATTTGTATGCCAGACAAAGCTGATAAAAGAGAAGGTTGCCCAAGGAAGAAGCGTCTTCCATCAATAACCGGGTATAACTTCCTGACAGTGATCCTGTCGAAGTGAGATATGTCTCTTAGAAAACAAATCCTTTGACCGGATGAAAATATATTTTTTGTCGCTGTGGGCGTCGTAAGATAGAAAATTAATTTAGCCTTTGTTGCAAAGCTATACTCATCCCTTAAAAGCACCCTGAATCCGATAAAATCAAATAAAGTGGAGCCGAAGCAGTATTCGGATCTTAGCCCAAACTGCGTCATCTGAGTCGCCAGGACTAATTACTAACATTACGCCCAGCTTCCAGGAGGACAGCCAACTTGTTCGGAGGTTCTAAATTATGCTTCATCAGTAAAAGAAGTTCAGTTCCCCTATTTTCACTGACAATAAAGTTAAGGATCAACAATCAAAACGGAACCTGCTGCCGAAAAATTACTATTGCTGATATGATTAGATTTACTGAATCACCTGCAGACAGGTAGAAACAGCTTATCAGTGGATCTTGATCACATTCCCATATTAATTGCATGAGTTTCCTACAACTGGAATTATGGGTAGATTTGTAAGTGATTAACCACAACGAGAGCCCAAAAGAACACCGAAAAGGTGATGCAGATGAACGCCTCTGAGATATTAACCAATGCAGTGAGACGGCAAAAGGAAGTTACGGTGACTCTACGGTATCCAAGGATATATCATTTGGAGTCGCAGTCAGGTGGCGTGATTGTCGAATTATGGCTGAACCCAATGAACCATCTTTACAAACTTCACAAACAACTAGACAAGTTATTCCGGCATATCATCCACTAAACAAGTGTTTCCGTGCAAAATATCTCTGCAGGTCGGCAACGATTGACTGAGGTGTCTCGAGGGCTCAATTGGCATCAACAGTTCACTTAGTCAAATTACAACTGAAATTGAAATTGCCGTGTACCGGGAGTAATGGCCTCTTGGAATGTATGTCGAAGCATGCTAAAACACCTGAGAACTGTGGAAATAGAATGTAGGCGACAAACTACTGACAGAGCTTAAAACTTACATCCGTCACCGCTAACAAGTTTCTGAAGGCCTATAAGCGAATCATAATAATAGGAGTAGATTTGATGAGCAGTGAATTTTCAAATTTTTCTACAATATAAAGATTGTAGCATTGTATGCAATTAGAGGTCATTTTAGACAATCTCAGACTGTGCATTAGACTTCATTTACTGTGCACAATTTTTGTGTGAGCAGAAAAGTGTATTTCATTCAAAAAATGCCCTCTAGAATACTCAAAGTAGATAGTCTCCGAATTAAATCAGTGTTGACAAAATTCGCACTAGATGTCCCTTGGACCCTAATTTATACTACTTGATTCTACCTGGAAGTTTGATGAAGGCTTATCAGTTATCAATCTGTTAAGCGAAGCTTTCTCAGTCTACAGGTCATTGATCAAATATCACAACCAGAAGTAGCCCACCAACCTACCTTTATATACGAAAAACGGTCTTTACGCACACTTAAATTTCAACACAATTTCAATTTTCAAAATTTTACTAAAGCTCCGAATCCTGTATATTCTTCTGTTGTAATCAGAAAGACCTATTTTATGATTGAGTGAACACACTAGTTATAAGGTTGCTGAGAACGCATCCTTCACACGCTGCCCGTTTTACCTTGCTCTTCAGGTAGGAGTAGCTCCTGAGTTTTCATAAGCCTTGTTTTCTACTTGACCACAGAACTATAGACAATTGGCGAGGTAAATTCCGTCGTAAATGAGTCCATTTCACTTATTTAATCCGTATGTAAACGATGAAAACTGGTATCATGTAGACACTGTACAAAAATTGATACTGCTTTAGCAACTGCAGTTTAGGCGTCAAAGTTATCTCGGAAGTTGTCACTACAAGATGAAAGCCGAAGTCGCTCGTAGCCAGGGCACTATAAATACTTACCGGCATCCCGATGTATTGCGTATCGATTAGTTGCTTGTTAGGTTAACTGCAGCGTACGGTTGAAGGAACGTGGCGCGAAGACGCAGATTTTTGGTCAGTTGATCAGATGGTTTTGAGTAACAAAAGACCAACTTGTTGTAATACGCACCATGAGGGTCAATACAAACGAGCAGACTGTGCAGCTAGGTACTCAATTGTGGTTTGATATGCCCAGGTGACACTACGTTGTGCATTGGACGAACGGCTTTTTGTTGTGACTAAACAGATTTTACGTTATTAGCTGACGGTTTACATCTATTTGAGAAGACTTTCAGAAGGTTTGGATGGGTGGATGGCACCGACAGGGTCCTAACAGAAAGGCTTCCTACCAGAATCGATTAGCAGATGCAAAAAAACTTTGGAAATGGTTCAAAGAGGATCCGGATATTGGCGATCATTAACAATGGGTTGCCATTTATTTCCATCCCTCCCTGTCACAACTATCTTTTGTTCGAAGAGATTTGGATTTATAGAGTTGTAGTAAATGGACAGCACACACTAATCTAGCAAACTTCGTTGCAAAACGTAGTGATTCAACCACAGGTCATCAGCAGCCAGGCTCCCAAATGTTTCGTTTGATTCTTCAGCTGAAGGAGATGCTTGCTGTTTTCGGTTCTGGTCCGCTTAGCGTAAAACTGTTGCACTCAGCTCAGTTTTGAGTCCCGGAGGTGCGTGAAACACATGTCCATTTTCGAAGACTGTTCACGGACTCTTAAATTTGTGACTGAAACTAATAAAGAGAAAGCAAGACCTTTCCAAATATCTCAAGGAACGACAAAGAGGATGGCTTCTCAGAATATAAGGCATCCATATGGCTCTGATGATACCTTCACTCAGACGTTTTGAACTTGTGTGCCAATCAGGCGGATACTCCGCAAGGATTATGGGATCGTAACATTAGAGAGGGGAGAACAGGGAGCTTTTCCACTAGGAGAAATCTTACGGAAAAATAGATAAACACCCAAGTTTACTAAGAAGCACAGCCAACCAAGGCCTGCATACGGTGCAATTTCGGCGATTCTCCGTAAAATGGTATTTTGGTATTTTTGGTATTTTTCAAAGCTAATGACGCTCACCCCATCAAGTACGCACACCATCAAGTACGTTTAGAATCCAGTGCACTGATGTCAAAATCATTTGTTAACTGGACTGTACTGGTGAATCCAGATACACTTCCTGAACAATAATCCACCGCGGAACCACTATCCCTGTACCCAGAGCTCTTCGGCTCCAAAAGAGGAGATGTTGGGGGCTTCTTTGGCTGCAACAAAAGTCATCTGTTGACTAATGTCAGAGTTAGGACCTTCCGAATTTATTAGGGTCAGCTATACAGCTAAGTTCGGGAAAATCGCCAGTTTTACTGAAGCCATTTCTGTCCACCTTGAAGGTCTATCTTTTTGTGTCTGGTTATTGACATTAAGTGAGCGGGGAAATCTTCTTTCCCCTTAATTCGAACCCAGCTAGTCTCAGTGGCACCTCATATCGTAATTCTTGGTGTCCCACTGTGCTCTGATTGTATTACTGTCCAGATTGTCAAGCATCTAATCGATATTTAACGATGTCTTGAAGCCACTAACGCGCTGTTTCGCGGTTTTTAGAATCTCTCGTTCGTGGAAGAGAAATTTTGAACATTTATGAAGTATGTATCATTGTAGGCATAACGTTTGATTTGGGTTTGGTTCTATTTAACGTAACTTCGTGCTGTTCAGAAGAGGTGAAAATTCTTCCGCCTTTTAGGTTTATCAGAGTCGCATTCCCTTGTTCAAATGCGTGGTGTTAAGTCACGTGGACCTTTTTGCCCTGGTTTCCGTCACATTGCAAATACTTAAAAGGATAATGTATCGTGAACCGTTTTTGAATTTGATCCTCAAAGTGAGGATCAGACCCCATGACCATACCACTTATCAGGGTCCTTCCCCGGGGTGGCGAATACTGTGATGAATTTAACTTTCGTTGAGTTCCATTTGGCCTCAACATTTGGGGTAAAATCTATAGGCCCTGAGTCGCCAGAACGCTGTCAAAGTTATTGAATGATCGTTTGGTTTTAAGGTTCCTCTGATGATTTCACTCCGCTTAAACTACACCAGCTAAGAGATGTCGTATTCCGAGGTTCTGCGAAGAATGCACGTAGAGAACCCTAAAAAAGTACCATGTACTCATAAGTTTATCTGTAACTCATTAAGAGTCCGTGACCGGCTTCACCTTTCTTCAATATTATCGAGTACATGCAGTACCCCGGGGTTTCTCTGAGCAACTGAGTCCCAGACATTCATGCTTTATACTGTTCCTCCAATAAATTTGCTGTAAATAGGCAGCCTAACTTTTCAGTTTGCAGGGTATTCGAGATTTTCCTTAAAAAAAACTTCTCTAAATATTGTTGAGTTTCAGTTAAATCTCTACTTAACAGCTTAATTCGCAGTTAGGAGTACTTCATCAGTTGCACACAACTTGATATCCAAATAGGCAAGAAATTTTTAAAAAAGCTTTGAAATTGCGAATACTTGATGATATCGCAGAAGGATGAAATCGGTCGTGGGCTTCGAAGAATTTTCAGCAACCTTATGTGCAGTCCCCTTCATGAGGCCACATTGCGATACCTCAAATGTGGTACCAGCTGAAACATGTGACAACATGTGACATGCTGACAACCTTTGTACAGCACGTTCATAAACGAGAGTTTCAGCTAGGATGAAGCCGTTCGAATATGTCAAAGAAGAAGGGCTGACGATGATGGATCTTTACTCCTATCAGAGAGCCTGGATTAAAGATGGAACGTGCGGTTTAAACGACGTGACATGCTTTGTAATTTTTTCACTCGCTTATTCTCAATAAAGCTGTTGTGTTTCTCGTTAGTGAGTGTTTTTCCGACACTGAGGCACTGGAGCGGGAACAGCAGTTAGATAGAACAGGCTAAATCCTCGTGAAATCGGACGGTCAGTTATTCGAGATATGGCAGTAGACGAAACGTTTAGTCTGGGATCTTCTAGAAGAGAATGTATACACTAAGACACGTCTACGAACCAAGAAAACTGACCACTGAAATCCTCATCGCACCTTATGATCAATTGGTTACTGAGCAGATCAGATTGCTTATGTCCCTTGTATCACAAAAGGCATAGTGATGTGGGGCAATCCAATCCGTGATTGATTAAGACACATAATAAATAATATAGTCGCTTTCGTAAGTTATAAATCATTGGGTGGGAAAAAATGCTTGGACTCAGTTAACTTACAGAACAGCGTTAGTATTGCCAACAAAAGAGCGTGCATTTCGTCTACTATTTCAGAGGTACGTCAACTGATGTGTGTAACCTAGAATATAGCTTTAAACCTATTAACCTAGGCCACGATTGGTGAACTGATTCGCCTTGCTATTAGAAAACACCTGTAACGACTGTTACACACAAATTGTAAACTTAAGGACGCATGGCAATCTTATATCTCGTCATCTCGTTACAGGAGTACAGGTAGCCATACCAGGGTTTCGTGAACACACGCACTCAGAGTATCATTTCCTTAGCGACCTCTGTGACTAGGAACATGTGAGCCAGATCCTTTTTATATATCAGGCACTGATATGAAACATACGACTTGGTCTCCTGTGAAAACCAAACTGATTTGCAAATGTTTGTATTTGTCGAAATCAGTCCAATTAGGTTTCGAGTTGAACACAACGTTGACGGAGACTCGGGGACTGCGCTTAACTGCTGAGCCGTAAGAAGCGTAAAACTGGCCGTGGGCCGTCGAAGATTTTCCGGAAACCTTTCTCTGGTGAAAATATGCCACGATATCTTGAACAGGGTACCAAGTGAAACATGAGGCGGCCTTTGCGCAGCACATTCAGTTAAAGAATAGCATAAACGAGAGTTTCAGTCGAACCTCCCTTAAAAACCAAATCAATCCGCCTAATTTCACTTTGCTGACGGTATCCCAATGAATCTAAGGCCTCGTATCAGTTTGATTAACTCCATTTTTGAGTGATTCCTGTCCAATATTCGTTTATCAGCGAACTAGACCAAAAAAAAGCGAGACAGTCCAGAAAAGCAGTAAATCTTAGAGTTCCAACTGAAGAGAGAGAGGAAGAGTGAGAGATGGTTAACGCATTCGTTGCTTCGCTACACGGGAGATCAACTAATTTAGCTTTGATATGGAGCACATATCTTCTGTGCTCCCCGGTTGCATAGTCACTCAAAGTGCAGTGCAATTGGGGAGGAAATTCTACATACCCTCATCTTCTGTATCCCACAGCCTCGTTTTGACTCAGGGATTTCCGGTTTAGTTGTTACAGCAACTAACAAATGGTTAGTGACAGTCATCACGATGATGGACACAACCTACCAACAAAATATTTTCCCATGCAACAGAGTCTGTCAATTTGTGCTAAAATTTTGCCAAGGCTGGAACTTGGTACGTACTTTTGGGAAAAACTGGGCACGGTTGAGGCATTATTATTATTGACTGCGTAACATCAGTGTACAACACCGCTGATTTGCTGCCTTAAAACCACGATTTATTGCAAAGAAGGCAGTAAAAGTTGCTAGGGAAAGGAGCAAGTGTTAGACTACCATAATCATTCCGAGAAGCATCTACCTTTAAATCCTCAGATAGGAAATGACAACAAGAATGCCAGTAACATTAACCAGCAGCCATATTTTGCAGCGCCTCCAACCAGGAGCAGTGGAGGTCACGTTGCCTCCACCACTGAAGGCGATTCATACCGACGGAACCCGGATTTTCCGTATTCTTTTTCGTAGTCCTATGCCGAATCAGAGGCTATTCACCTCTGTGCTTCCACGACTCTGAATTCGGCAGAAAAAAACAGCACTTTATTTGATAAACGATGGTTGAAGTAAAATCTTTAGGCAGTTTCCATCGGCAAAATATACTGAGATACCTCGACTATCATAAATCCAAATGAAAGATGAGTGGCCTGGTGAGGCTCAATCAGCTGTATGGCATCAAAAGCGGGAGATTCGGCTGAGATTCCCCTTAAAATCAACTTGGTTTGCAAATGAGTGTATTTCGCTAATTTCTTACAATTGGGTTTGGACTACGTCCACTTGATGGGCCTGAAGAAGAGTGAAACCGCTTGTGGGTTGCCGAAGGGTTTTCAGCACTTTTATGAGCAGTGTATTACTTCTATACAAGTTTACTGAATGGGGTAACAGGAGAATATGATAAAGATAGAAACGTCTCATTCTAATTCATGCCGCCAACAGTTCCAGTCAGATGAGCTGAATCCCAACGTAAGTAGAAACTTTGATATGGATATACGCGTCTAAAGACCAAGAACCGAAGAAAGGACAATGTCGAATGTTCTTCAAGGCGCGGTAAGCGCCAGCGCAATCAAGATTCACACATCAGGCACAAGACCAGAGCGTTACCTACAGGACCTGTTCAGACTTGAAAACAGTGGCCATCTTAATGTGCCGTCTGCTTGTTCCACTCACAAATCCAATAGTTCACCCAACGGCACTATTGTTGGCATGATATATCGGTGAAGTCAAGCCTACCTTAAGCCGGATCTAACGTAAGTTAACTATCACACACAAAAAGCAAAGAAATTACTAGCTGTGACAAATTCCTTGGCTTCGGCGGCACGCTTGCCGCAACCATAGCAGAATTTTCATATCCAGGTCGTGAATGGCCTCTCCAAATTGAGCTTGAGACATGTACGTCATTTTGAGATTATCTCCAAATCCAATACGTATGAAAACACACGGAAGAACGAGCTTTTGCACAAAATTTTCCACCGTTTCTATAGTGTCAATGCTCCCAGCTACCAGCATCCATTAAACTACAAATTCCGCGCCCACAGTGGACTCCGAGTTCGTTCAACCAATTTCTAATAAAACTGCGGTTGCGTTGAGAGCTTAAGAGCCCGAATAATTACCATCAAATGCTAAAATATTATGTTGAACTCTTTCGTCTTCGAACCGCGTTTCCAGAGAAATTTTGGGTGTGCGTCTAGGACGCGGCGGAATACACCATCATTTCTTTCGATTTTGTGAACATGTACTACAAAGCTCTTCAACTCTTCGATCAAGGCTGTGAAGACCAATTACTGTCTTGTTCGAGTAAACATCTTGGTCCAGTTAACCATCCACGCAGCGCAGTGAGGTTGTAAGTCCCTCGAGCAATGACGTCGTTTGGGTTGTTCTCGCCAAACCTCTCACCAATCACGTTATACTGTAACCATCCCTTCACCCACATACATGACTATGCAGCTCACCGCCACTCACTAGATTACGAGATATGCCCTTTTTCTACACTCATAAATCACTCCACACAATCGTAACTCACTTGAATGCACAGCTCACCACAACTCACTAGATCACGAGATCTTTTTTCTTACACTCGCAAACCACGCAACACAATCGTGACTCACTCGACTAAACAGCTCACAGTATCTCCCTAGATCAGGGGAGTCGCCTTTTTCCCCTATACTGACTAATCACGACACACAAGGGCGACTCATCTGACATTGAGTGTCTACCGTCTGAAACCAGTAGCAACAAGTCATGTGCTGACATCCCACGTACACGCAAACGAACCTACATATAGGAAACCGAACACAGTCAACACATACGGACTCGCGCGCGCGCAGGGAACAGGCAGTAAACCACTCTCCATAAGTCCACGGACAATTATGGAACACGTGTTGCAGCTATTCTGCGGAGAAAACACGTTCCCGCCATCCGGACTTTCACCAAGGAACTCTTACAGATGATATGTTTTTCTTTTTACTTGCTCCCATTTCGCGTTACATTTATTTTTATGCATGTTGCCTCTCACCATTGTCAACTTTAGGAAAAACTTTTACCAGTGCATATTTCTTATGAAATATATTATGGCTTCCATACACTGAACACTAATAATACCGCCACCTGGTCATGTACCTAACGAAAAAAGTCCCAGATGGGCTCAGTGCTCTCTGACGTTGAACATCTGAACCTCAATATCCCGTGATAACCTACACACAGGAAATTGTAGACTGTTTTGTTACATAGCATCCTGTCTTCTTCCGGCTACCCTGGTTAGTAAACGGACTACGTCACGACCTCTCGACAACACATGACCACACGTGCAAACTGACCTGCCCCCACTCGGCAGCACGCTCATTCCTTTCACGCCTCCAACTCAGTGGCTTCCTCACCTAGTACCTAATGTCTCCTTTCCAAATGCAACGACTGACTTTCATTCACTTGAAGATAACACACAACAGTACACCATAAACCTTGTCTCACACCTACCGTATAAATCACCATCAACGACATTGGGAGTCGTGTACCATTATCGGACTATCCTATTGCCGCTTACTCAGACTGTCCCAATAATGCACATAAACCTGCCACTTGTCACGATCTGCGTACTACGAAACCATTCTGTCCTTCTATCCCCTGCTAATTAGCATGGATGAACATGTCAGGATGAACCATCTAGCCACTCTGAAACGCCCTATTAACTTCCGCTGCCATAGTGGAATGAACTCCCCCACCTCGATACCGCCATATCGGCCACGTCGCCAAATCCCCCCACTTTCTCAACAAACCCAACGATTACGTAAAACTTACAAAGTATTTGGGAAATTCATTTCTGCGACCACTTTCTTTATACAGTCACACCGTCCATTCTGCGAAGACCATCGTCCCTCAACTCCCACCAAAACCTTCACCCCTCTAACGTCCTCTTCTTCGTCAAAATACTAACCGAATCCGCTGTATCCCATACTTTTACTCCCTTGCACAACATCTACTACTCTCTATTGTCACTGAATGAACGACGGATTGCAAATCCAGTTGATCTCCCAAGCTACTCCGTTCTGTACATAGTAGCTATCCATACTTATAAGCTACATCCTTCTGCGGAAGACGATAACTGTGGTGGACGAGTCTCGATATATATATACCACTTACCCCATTATAGCACTGCAACCCTTAACCCCCTCCGACAAAAGACTCCTTGTTGCCTACATTTGCTCTCGTTTCTTCTTCTTCTGAACGCAAACAACATCGTCCTAGGTACGTCTCACCCACACAATTTAGCATGACTTTTCTCCTATTCACATCGAATAACGACTTCAATACGCCTCACACCAGCTCTCACGTACCCAGTTATACCGGTCAGAGTTTGTCCACTCTATCCTACAGTTTGGCTGGAGATGGCATATTCACGCATCAACACAGGGATCTCACATCCTTCATCCGCATCCGGCTCAGGATAGTCACTCAGAATCGGCTACCACTGCTGAAACTCCACAAGCCTGTGACCACAAGATGTTATTTCACAGACTGCAATTTTCCCTAGATACAACACATTTTAAGAGGTTGATGCAAAATTGTCCATAAAACTCTACCAAGCTTGCCTGTCTTGAGAATCTCAGTTAACCGCCATCTCCGAGTTTTGATCAGTCGTCTTTAAGTGCAATCAAGAACTCATACGTCTGTCAGTCCGGTGTTGATAGAAGACCCAAATGAATCCAACCTGAATCCTCCATCAAACGGAAACTCGCCTAAACCGCAGCTTTACCCACCTTACATTTGCTCGCATCAGTACAAAGTTGAATATATATATATATACATATAAGCAGCAGTTAAGACCCGACTCCGACTTCTTCCTAAAAGGAGAGGTCGCGGCACACACTAATTGATGCGGAATACGTTTTCTCATTCCACCAACCTCAACACTTTTCTGATGGTCACACGTTCCTGCCATCCAAAGAAAGCTGACAAAGTGCTGTCAAACGTTGCACGTCCTTTGTCGATTTTTCCGCATCCTGACCTCCGGAATTTCGCGAACAGTCACACTTCTGTGAACAGTCACACTCCTCTGGAGATGTCACTATTTCGTTGACATCATTCTGAACCGTGGAATCTCACCCTTGTCTTGTTCGAGAATAGTGATCTTGGCTTCGCGTTCGGCAGATATTTCCTCGGCTTCCGCCCTAATTGTTATGAACTGAATATGAACAGCAAGAGTACAGCTTGGGGCTTAAATTTTCCGGTGGTATGTAAACACTCCGTTGGTACTGCGTCCCGTAGCAATTTTCTCATTTCTTCTGCGCCGGGGAACCATACATGCGGTCTTTGTCTCTCTCCAAACTGAGAACGGCCTCTTTTTGGACGCAATACGATTGAACAACTGGTCTCATCATCATTATCATCCTCATCATCATTTTCCCGTCATGAAGAGACTGAAGATTAACGCGAAGTGACGGTCTGTGTGTCTCCGCGAATCACTGAGCTATGTTGATGGTCTAGCGGTAGATGAACAACCTCACACACTGCATTATTTAAAGTTGAGGTCTGTGGTCTGGTTTACCTTTGAAAAATTCAGACATGTGTTTTAATGTCGTTACTCCAATGCCAGCATGCTCCTGTGAAAGTGCAGTTTACTGGTTGGCATCCACTCGGCGGCAAATGGTAACACAATAATCGTAGGTTATTTCGAACTCTTGGGATCCGACCATTACGTTAAGAGCATGGAGGACAGCGAACAATGAAAATAAAGGAAACTAACGGAGATATCGCAGTCGAATTGTGGCAGGGGGATGACACACATTAGGCGGCTGGAGTGCCTGAGCAGCCTTATGGTGATGAATATGATTGATACTTTATTCATTGCTTCATTCATTATTCTCTTGTTTTATTATTCCATATGCTGTGCATATACGTCTGTTCGAATACATACGTGCTACTTGTTACACTCATCTGAATTCTGGATTCTAGTTCGTCCTGGTTATACCGATAT
>NW_008751894.1:682492-685321 GCF_000715545.1 Opisthorchis viverrini | reverse complement strand
CACATTTTGGCGTCGCGATTGGAACAATTCATCATGCCTGCCGAAATGGAACCATTAGATGTTAATTCAGCTGCGCGTGACGCAGAGGATTATTTGAAACGGTTCGACATATGGTGCCTCACAAAATCTGATATAGATGATAAGAAACTCACGGCATATTTTCTGCATTTCGTTGGCAAGGAGGCGCATACGTTGATCAAGAATTTAGCATATCCTGAATCTCCAATCAATATCTCCTACACTGGATTTAAGGAAAGCGTTCTTCAACACTTCAAACCGATTAACTTCGTAGCAGCCGAAAGAGCTAGGTTCAATGTGTTGACCCGCTCCCGTTCTCAGTCGCTTTGTGATTTCTTATTAAAGCTGCAGACACAGGCAGCCAAAAGTGACTACGGTGCCCAACTGGAAGACCAACCGCGTGCTGGGCTCATTGCTGGTATTCAACTGCCCAAATTACAGCAGAAGTTGCTGCTTTGTCCGGATCAGAAATTTCAGACTATTTGGAAAATGTGTGAGCAGTATGAAGATGTGAAGCATGTGACGAAAACTGATGAAGCAGTGTCGTTAACTTACCCTAAAAGAAATAATTCAAGGATGCAGACGAACCACAAATTCAAGACTCGGACAAATTCTCGTGCCTAAAATCCATCAAAAGGCCACTTTACAGATCGTATCTCTAATCCGATGGTTCAAAAATGCGGAAAATGTGAATCTTGTGGACGAAATCATTCCAGATATTCATGCCCCCACAGACGAGCGAAGTGTTTTATCTGCGGTAAAACAGGACACATTCAACTTGTCTGTAAGTCTAAGAAAGTGTGTCACTTAATTTCTGACCCAAATACTGACGCGAAGGCATCATCTGAAGATATTTCTACTCTTTCCCTATCTGCTTTGTCCCAAAATTCGTCACATGTTTTTAGAACGTCGATATCCGCTTCTGGTCAAAAGCATGACTTTATTGTTGATACTGGGAGTGTTTAGTCCATTATTCCACAATCAGCTCTAACTGCATTCTACCCCAGTGCCGTGATAGTGCCTACAGATGTTAACATTCGCGGTACCACTGGACATTCTGTACCTTTAGTTGGTAGTTGCACGATCCCTGTGAGATTACCCCAAGGTACCTCTATCGATTGTAATTTCTTGATTTNATGTCCTAAGCCTACAGTTGGCATGCAGATGCCCAGGAGACGAATTGCTCCATTTGACTTACACCAGCCTGTTCGTCAAGCGCTTCAACGAGTTCATGCCGACTACTGTGGTCCTTTTCTCGGCAAATACTATGCTTTAGTCGTTATTGACGCATATTCACGCTGGCCTGAAGTTTTTCTGACCAAGTCTCCAAGTGCCGAATTCACTCAGCAAGCCTTGAGGAAAGTATTCAGCCACGAAGGTGTACCAACTGTTTTGGTCACTGACAACGGCACACACTTCACTGCAGAATTCCTCCAGTGATGGTTGAAGAGTCTTGGTTGTCGACATCCGTTTACTGCTCCGCAACATCCCCAGTCGAATGGACTTGCTGAAAATTTTGTCCCAACACTTAAATCTGCTATTATTTCACTCTCTCCTGCTACTTTTGTGGAATTGGACCGTGGGACTGATAATTTTCTAATGCAAAACAGGAACGCCATCCATTCCGTTATTGGGAAGAGTCCCGCGCTTCTATTTAAATCTCGTTCGTTGCGTACAAGTCTTGACTGTGCCAAAACGGCTGATGTTACATTTTTCAAGGGTAATGATTTACGACCTGCTACAGGAATAGTACTTTCATCAACTGGCAAACGAATGGTCACAATTATCGATTTGGATGATCTCTCTTGCCATCGGAGACACATTGACCAGGTTGAGTACAATACCAGAGGTCAGTCTTTTAACAGCAATCCTGTTGTTTCAAATACTAATGAGTCCTTTGTAGATGATCTTATGGTATCTGAACAAAGCGTATCTGAGGAACAAGTCTGAAGTTTCCATTCCGACAAGATCCGAAAGATTGCGGTCAAGACCACCACTGGACTATAAACATCCACACGCTCATTCAAGGTGTGGCGGATGTGATGAACGTGATAGATACTCTATTCGTTGCTCTATTCATCATTCTCTTGTTTTAATATCCCATATGCTATACATGTACGCCAATTCGAATACATACGTGCTGGTTGTTACGCTTCGCTGAATTCTGGATACCTAGTCCGTCCGGTTATACCGATATACATACGGAACTTAATTCTCACACTCAACGTCTACCCTTTTGTGCTGATGTGGCATTTGGCGGTCCCGCTGAGGTAAAAGGATTTGCAATTGATTGCAGTTGACATTGTTTGCACAATCTGGGCAGAGGACGAGAACGATAAGGAAGGCGTGTCTTTGAGGTGGTAGATATTTTGAAACTAAGATGGGATTAGGATTTAGGGCTGTCGGGCAGTTCGGCGCAGTATTCGTTGAACATGTACATTTTCGGCGAGCACTAACTCAGCCAGAGGCGTACGCTAATCCTCTGCCGTTTTAGTGGCTTTCCATTACTACGGCTTATCGATTAATCTATCCATCTTTTAATCCTTATATTCCCATCAAGTGGTTATGTGTTGACTGGCTCCTTGGGGGGGGGGCAACTTCTCAGATGGAAAGTTGCGAGCAGTCGTTGCTACTGTGAGGAGATTCGGAGATTCGGCATTTGTTTTCTTTGTTATATTTGAATGACGTTTTTAGTTTTGGGTGCTGCATTTGGACTGCTTTGATGAGGCCTATTCATCGAGCACATTCCAGCTGAACTACAGTGTCCATGCATCTGAAGATCGTCTATTAGGAACACTATGGTTTATATAT
>NW_008751894.1:634722-682466 GCF_000715545.1 Opisthorchis viverrini | reverse complement strand
ATATATATATATAAACCATTTATGATCTGTAATTCCTTACGAACCCAGGCAAGTAGGATTTTCGATTTTGACATACGCTTCTAATCAAAATTATCTTGAAATTGCTAATACTAAAGCAGCTTTTGATCTATTGGATGAAGCAATCAGATATTCTGAAATGTACTATACGCGACCTGTGTTTTGCTATCTCAGATTCTACCGAAAAATTGATGCTTATGAGATCGCTAATAATGGGATAATCCATTAGGCCTGTCCAATCAGCCATTTCTAATAGCATCAAGAAGGTTAGATTCCCGAAACCAACCATTGAATGCCCGAAATCTAATGAGACCCCAACTTCACTAGGTGCTGACCAGACAGACAACGTCTCCTCAATAAGCAGCGCATCACAGTTTTGTATCAAAGTCAGACAGAACGAGACAGCGTTGGACCAAGGTCAGAGAGTTTCCCTCCAGTAAAATAGCTTCAGATTGTTGTATTCGCGCACTCACACTCTCGCACTCGCTTGTTCGCAATAAAGCTGTTGTGTTCCTTATCAGTGAGTCTTTTTCCGGCACTTGGCACTAGGGTGGGAATTACAGTCAGATATAACAAGTAGTGACCCAGCAGCTAGTCACTGAATTATTTCCCCACCCATTGAAATCAGGCGGAAACATCCTCATAAGAATCTGTCTTTTCTTTTGTGACGAAGTAGGATCTTGTAGTTTCTTTGATTTGAAATGGTTGCCAGATTTCTAGCTGATTGGAAATATACCTGATACGGTTTTGACAAATTTCACTCGGATTGGTCTCTGGAACCTCATCTGAATCTGCAGACCTTTCCCCTTCAGAGGCTATGTTTGAGATTGTATGCTAAAACCTGGCAACGGGAGATTGTCGTCTGAGTCAAACGTTCATGGTGCAGGCAATATGACTGGTAAGTATTGTACGGCTGAGGCGTCTGAGGTCTACACCAATGTATTATTTTTGTTTGCAAGGTCATGTGGCTGTATATTGAAGACTGGGAAGTTTCCTTCCAGTTCTATAGTTCTGTAATCTCATAAGCTAGTAGTCACACTTGTGCTGTCTCACTTTCGGTGTTGTTGTGTTTCCTATCGCTGCGCGGACTTCTTGGATCAACTTTATTCTGACAATCAAGAGGCGTCTTAGAATTTCTTCTGACAACAGTCTTCCTGGGGTTGGCTTAGATTCAGCCTTTGGGTTTGTCTAGTTAAGGGGCCTGAGAGGTATGGTCAACATACCAACTTTTGTTCTCAAAGCCTAACTGAAACATCCCAGCACTTGAATGTTCCTAACATTTCCAGGTGAGCTGGGGAAAGGGTTCCTGATATGCGCGATGCCTGAAAATCCACTTTTAAGAGACCATTTATCAATCATGAAGATTTTCAGGGTCATCTGTGATCATGCCGTCTAGCTTCATGGGGAGAATCCAGGATGAAGTTCAAGTAGCATTGAATATAACCGCTTATTCCGCCTGTGTATTCATCTATTCCCATCTGTTGCACTTCGTTACTGCCTCCGCTCTGCCAAGCTGCGGGCCTTTGCACTACTAATGTAACGGTGATACTACTGATCGGGAGGCACACGAGTAGTATGTGTTGTGCGTAGAATTTCGCTTTGCGTCGGCTGAAAAAGGGAATTCTGTTGCGGAATGCATGGGGCCACTTTGTAACATTTGCTTGGATTTGATCGATAAATGAGTGGAGGTAACGATTCTCTAGGAAGACTCGTTCGGGAGAAGGTCTGTGTCCAGTTTTTGTAACTAAGATGCAGATTAGAGTTTTGCTTCCCTATACAGTGGTCTGTAACAGGTCAGTTGGCATTTCCGAATAAATAACGCCGCAGTGAAGGCCTTCTTCCTTTCACTGGTAATCCGGCTTGTGTGTGCATGCACGTGCACTTGCCTTATCTTATCTTATCTAAAGGTGGCGCCTAGACTTTCTAGTAGAATCCCTCCTTGTTTGATTTTCCGGATGGTCAGACTTACGCCTGACACAAAGTTGCTTACTGGAAATTCAAAAGGTAAGTTGTTTAATGCTGCTAATCAGACCACAGTGTGTGAGTATGGAAATAAGGGCCCCTCTTCGAGTGTTCCCTAATACTTTTCCTTTAAAGAGGGAGTAAAAGACGGAACCTTGAAATTTTATTCCAGTAGAACTGCAAGTAGGTCACAGGTCTCTGAAAACACAATGACAGCTACCGATCAGCCCAGTACGCTTTACTTCAATACTGAATCCGGACAACGGAGGCTTTGTGTTTGTGGCAGCATACTTAAATATACAGTATTTATACCACATTTGAACACGTTTAAGCACTTGGAAGGCAGTAGAATTCCACGTGGGATTTTGTTTGGGAACGGGGAGGATCAGTGAGTTACTCTACTTCCGGCCGCTGGCACCGCTGATGCAGAAATGGGCTAGAAAATTACGCAAAAACTGCATTACTGAAATAACCGCCAGTAGTCCGTTTATAGAGACAGCGCCAACCAGGTTTCGCTGAGATCACGCTCGTCAGTCAGTCTTATTGCGTACCAGGGCAGGTTCTCCAAGTCTGGTTATAGTGCTTGCCTAAGTGTCGTACCCATTGACGTGAGACCTACCAAGTAAGGTAATAGCTGTTGCATCAGCAACTGCAAAAGCCAGTCTCATAAACGACTTTGGGACCAAAGATCTGTCGGAAAAGAAGAATATGCGTGAACTGATCACAGGGACTGTAAATTTAAAGAATAATTGATCTTTATAGGACAAATCATCGCTATAATTATATCTCAAAAATTGGTAATCTGAGGTGCGCATCTACACGAGTGAGGATGATTGCTGAAAACGATGTCCTAATACTGGAACGGCCTGCTGCAAGACGACTAACAACTGGCTAGGAATCTGCAGGTGCCGCAGGTTGGACCCGTATAATTCAAATATGAACAATAAATTAGTGGTGCATGAGGAAATCCAGTTGACAAAGTGAATAGGACTAAAGTCAAATAAGGTTTCTTTCGAGTGGCTGAAAGCGCAGGAATGTTGGCAACTTTAGGTTTGTTAATTGCCGTAAGATTAGTCATGGCGCGACGAGTGTCGACTGAAGTCTGATTGTTAGACCGCAGCAGTCTTCACAAAGTTCACTCAAGCTTAAAACTGGCGAACTATTAGAAAATAGTAACGTTACAGTTTGTGAAGACCATGAAATCTGTTGCCGTTCGCTTCATGTTTCCTCATTTGCATCTTTCTATCAGTTACTTCGAATATGTGACTCTCAAGCCGGTTGGCAGTTGAGCTCCTGGGAAGCAAGAGTTTCCCGAAATATGCACACAGAGTATGCTGGTCACATGCGTCTACACGCATATCACAAGCTAGTTTCAGCGTCTCGCCTGGATATCTGCCCTTGAGAACCCTGTCCGATTGCTGACAAAGTATTGCTTCTTTTCATTAGCGTATT
Organism: Opisthorchis viverrini; assembly: GCF_000715545.1. Taxonomy (NCBI): domain Eukaryota; kingdom Metazoa; phylum Platyhelminthes; class Trematoda; order Opisthorchiida; family Opisthorchiidae; genus Opisthorchis; species Opisthorchis viverrini. Next base: position 679,034 of record NW_008751894.1, on the reverse strand, counting down.
CATGAGCATATGATACCGAGTCATGTACTAAAGTGATATTACCCGAGGTTAGTGACCTAACTGACAGTCCACTCAGCCATAATTGTTTACTGAGGATTCTAGCAATCATACTAATTATTCATCTTGACGGCGTTTCAATGGAGAGTTTGTTAGCCCCCTAGTTTGTTGAAATAGGCCTAAGGAAACAAGCTTTCAATAATATCGTCAGCGTCAAAGTCCATGCACGGTGTGTTGATGGCGTGCCTAAGCTTTAATCCATTGAAACATTTCAACTTATTTTCCCGCGATGTATATACGTCACACAAAGTTAAGGTAAACTCAGGGGAAACCCGACGAACATACACACCAACATCAGTTACCGTACAGCTTCACCCAAGTATTCCACAAACGGGGCTTGTTTATGATAGTATTGCACGGACCAGGAGACATCTGTGGGGAAGACCAAGTAATTATGAAAGCGGGATTTCCATTATTTACACATATCGAGAATGGTTTCTCAGAGTGGTTCGTCCTAACATAATCCCTCCCAGTATCAAAGGCCAAACGAGTGCTGTTGTCTAATAGGACGCGTTTTCAGTCTCACTATTCGAAACGGTGTGCATATTTGCAGACAATGGACCGATCTAGCAGCTGTTCTGGATCGTACTAATCTAGCCGCTAAACGAGTGATTTTTCAGTTCACTCTTTTGCCCCAAAATAGAGCCTGCTGTGGTAACAGAGATCCGAACAAGGGCTAGCTGGCCCTTGTTAATCCATGGTCCGCTAGGTAGTCCGAACAAAAGTTATACTGATAAAAGCAAACAGGACAGAACTCGATTCATTTTTGGATTAGTAGTGGGCCAGGATTCCACCGTCTTGTGTGATGCTTGTCAACCAAAAAAATGAAGTCCGGAATGATAAAATGTCTCATAGTGAAAATTTCTAATGTTTCTTCTCTCTTCTTTATCCCTACGCTGATAATGGCGAACGAAGCCATCAGAAGCGCACAGATCATGCATTAGTCTTTTCCGGTTGTAATTCCACAATGTATGACAAGTCTCCTGGCTTGTTTGGCGCTACTTTGGCATTCAAGCCAGCCAGCATTCCAGCTTTAATATATGCGTGCGCAGAAGACTTTTTAGGGTTGCTTAGTAAGTTCGAGGACTGGGTTTACCAGGCCGGATGAGAGCAGCGCCAGCTAATACTGATTTTCCATCTATGCTTGGTTCAGAGTTGCCACCCGGGTCAAACTTTATGAGTCGAACCGACCTGTCGATATTGACTAGGTTGATGGACGTTACTGGCGAGATAGTGAACTGACACGCTGGTAACTGAGTTTGGGCACTATCCACGAAAATATCCTTATTTTTCTCAACCGTCTTCCAATACAAGCGACTTCACAGGAATAACTTCAGTTCAATTCAATTTATCGGTTATAAACCGTGTGCCATAGGCACATAAGTTTAGCGGCTGCAGTTTCAATCACTGGCAAACGGGAAAGTGGAATATACAACCAAGTTCAGCTTGTTCGGAAGTTGAGTAGCTACGCATTGAAGGCGATAGCTTTGATGCACGAGCGTCATTGACTGAGCGACTGGGCTATTTTGCCAATATCACTAACTACTGGTGACTTAAGTCCCTGTGTCCCCATCTAGGTAGGCGGCAGTTGCCAACCTAAGTTTACTGGTTAGTGTTTTCGTAATTCAATGTTAGGTCATACACTGTCCACCTCTTGGTCGCTTCCACGCAGCGCAAGGCTGGGAAAAAGAGCTCTGCGAGACAGATGATCATCTGTCATGCGAAGTACATGTCCCAAACAGCGCAACCTATGAAGCGCGAGTAATTCACCAATCGCGGGAGAGCTTCTTCTACCCAAGACCATCTGGCATTCCCCAGCATTACTAATCCGATGTTCCGACAGACCTGACAAATGCTTCGGAGACACCGATGATCAAACACTGATATCTTCTGTATGTCCTCTGCGCGTAGAGGTCACGTTTCTAATCCAAAAAGCACTATGAATCGCTCCACCACAATGTAAGCCCTTGATAGAAAAACTCGTCACGTCGCTGTCATAGATGTCAGAGTTTTCCAAAAGCTACCCTTGTATTCCGATTGGGGAAATAATTTCCTCTCCAGCAACTTCACCGGAAATTGCCCAGCTGCCCAGGTAGACAACTTTATCTCCAACGTCGTTTGACTCACTTGCAAGTAGGAGGCGTGGGTTCGGTCCCACCCAGTCTTGTAGCAGCACTTTAAATCTTGTAGGTATGAAGCGCATGCCATACCGTGCGGTAGAATTATTTAGGTCGTTTAAAATCATTTGCACTTGGAAAGGATCTGAACCAAGCAGAGCAATATCGTCTGCATACTCGATGTCTGTGTGTGAACTCGTGAGGTTTCAGAGACAGGCAGAGGAAAATCAAGCAGCACATCAATAACAAAGGTGAAGTGAAAAGGGTAAAAGGACAACCTCGTCTTACCCCACTGGACGTGGTGAACTCAGGCATGAGCGTCCCGTATACTCGTACGCGACCACAGGATTTCTCAAACAGTGCCATCAAAAGGGATAGATATTTGGAAGAGATACCTTTGATCGCCAGACACTCCGAAAGCTGCTGACGACCGACAGACGAAAAGGCAGCTTCAAATCTAGAAAAATACGACCAATATGAGACGTCTGAAGGAGTGGAGCTGTGCAAAAATTTGTCTCAAGGTAAAGATATGGTCGATACATCTTCAACCAGGAGTAAACCCAGCTTGATTCTCACGGTTCTGTCTCTCCCGATAATCCATCAGCCTGCACAAAACAATGCCAGGGGGTACCTTAGATGCGACGGCTGATGTCACGATGGTTTTCGCATGATATCCTTGCTCCCTTAATGAGAACTGGGATGATGGTCGAGGAGCTCCATCCGGCTGGCATTCTGTTTTCGTTCCAAATCTTTTTCAGTATGGTTGTCAGACTGCTCACCAGGACCTGGCCACTTTCTTCGAAGAGCACGTGGTGTAAACCACCCGAGCCAGGTGCCTTGTCGCGCTCCAGGATTGGGATCGCGTGATGGATTTTGGCTGCTGATGGTGGGTTGGTGTCGTGGTTCTATTCGGGTTCACTAGGTTCTTCAAATGGTTATGTTGGAAGAGACTATGGAACTGTTCTTGGAAGCGGTCAGCCCACCGTTCAAGAAGGCGATTGAGGGAGTGAATTTTTTTCTGTCTTTTTCGCGTATCTTCTCACTGACACCTGCCTTCTTTTGACCCGTTGATCAGATCAGTTGAAGAAGGGCGCGGCTGTTGCATGCAGCGAATGCCTTCTCCACCTCCTGGGCCTTCGAAATCCACCAGCGTTCTCTGCCATTCTTCAAGCTCCTGATTATTCTGTGTTAGATGAATCTGTGTGCGCTATCCTAGTCGATAGTTGTTAGTATGGTCTTTCTGGCAGCAACAAGATCTGCTGATCTCGAAGATATACAGTGTTCATTAAGTCGTGTCAGATGGGCTGGACAAACAGTTCTGAAAGCTGACAGCATTGCTTCTTCAACCCATCTCCTCCGAACAATCTTTGTCGTTCACATGACTGTGTTACCAATAGCTTTCTGGCCAGATCACCGGATGCCAAAAGAGTAAAATTTAGAACATCTCGGCTCGTTTTAAGCGGCTTGAAGAGCACAACAGAAGTGGACTCTTGTATGCTTGTTTCGGTTTATTTTCCTGGGCGATGGTTTAGACATGGAACAGTGGCTAGGAGATTGGCAGATGCACTGCATTGTACGATGGGTTATGAGGGAATGAGGGGTAAGGCCGGTGAACGAAGAGCTGCAAAGGCAAATGATACTTCCTGGTAGCCCAGGCCGAAGAAGGGGGTGTAGATGAGGCACCTCACCCTGAGCCTTTGACTCAAAAGTCTGACCCATATGGCAGTGGGTGAATGCAGGTTTTGTTTGGGGACTCTGCCTTTAGCCTCTGACCCAAGAGCCTGGACCGCGAGGGAGCGGTCGATAGGGGTTTCTTGGGGACCCTCCCCGGTGCCAGTGACTCAATAGTATGACTTAATTGGCTGTAGGGGGCCAGCCTGGCCCGAGGGCTCTGAGAATAGGGAATTATTGTCTCTCTTCTGATGCGGCTGCGCACAGCATTTGCCTTTTAGGCAGCACCGGTGTTTTTGGTTTTAGAAGTATTCCGATCGTACTGAATGATGCGCCGGCGGTCATTGTCAACCGTTGGATGATCGGAATGTGCAGTTTTCAAGGCCGACCTTTTCTAACCCATCCTTCCTCCGGGGGACAGGCAGCATCGCTGCTTCCATACATATGGACATGCTGGTCACCAAGCAACTCTGGAAACGGCTTCAGGTGAAGTGAATATGGTGCCTTCCCCGTGTCACAGGTTGAAGCAGTGAGAACCTTTATACGATAAATAACTCTAGTGATGTACAGCACTCTTGGAGTTTTGCAGCAATAGATCTGACTGTTTTCAGTAGATGAGCCTACGCTACATGGTCTGTGTTCCATTTTAACCGAAATGCGATATGTAACGAAGAATGCCAACAGTCTAGTAGTAAGTAAATTAAGTCCATGTTCACTACGTCTAATAGTATACATCCTATAGCATACCCCGTTAATAAAAGCTGTTTCCCAAAATTCAACTTCCCAAAAGCCAGGACAGCCACTTCATTGTTTTGTCACTCAGTCTGAGGCCTCAGTCTATACAGCCGGAGAAAACATTTCAACTGTTACAACGACGCGATCGACTTACCCAAAAATCTAAACGTGAGTGATAGTCGACTTCAGTGAACTGACAGACTTGACGTGCTGGTACATATATGGGACTGTGTGCGTGCGTGAACGCGTGCATGTGCGTAGGTCAGAGTGCATAGGGGGACGCAAACATGTGTAAAGGGCGCAAAATGCTATGCGGCATACTACGTACGCCTTACTACTCCATATAGACTCCCGTATGCGTGCCAAGGTGTCGTCCTAATCTCATCATAATGGACTTGGGTAAAAACGTTGTGGAGTAAACTGCCGGGATGATACAGCATGCACTGACAGAAAGGCACTTGGTAAACAAGATGCGTACAGACACCAGTCAAGGGACAGTGAGAAGCGGCCTGAAGAACAGAGTAACTGCCGAACTCAAGATAGTTAAGCAATTGAGACTTGAAGGACTGCTTCAATTGCCGAGTATACACATAAGAGGACCATGTAGGTGGTTTCAGTCCAGTTTGTAGACGTTTCATTCTCGCGACGAAATCCATCAACCACAGGATTAGTCCACGGTTGCATGTGTCTGCGTAAAGTCTTACTATTCTCAGCAGTTTTTAAATATCATAATCCAGAAGCATCTTTTGAATGGCGTCTTTAGAGTATTCGCACGATGATCACCGGGTTTGCGCCTCCGTGTCTCACAGCTTTGGATAAGGTTCCCTCCATGTTTTGGGTTATGACTCTTCCTGGGCAGTTTTTTAGACGCCCTACTGAGTCTTTTAGCTGATGTACTCTTACGGACTCTTCCGAGCACAGCCTTATGACACCATTCACGAAAGATTCAATGATCTTTTTGACGTAGTGTGGGCGCGAGGACTGGTAATGCGGGTATTTGCCTGAATGTGTGATTTTCCAGTGAATAACGAACGAGCATTTACGGTGACGTTGAATGATGGTTCGAAGTCCAGGAAACTTACAGTTCTTTGTTTACTCTCAGTTTCCATTGTGAATTCTATACTACTGTAGTGTTTACTCCAGCAGCTTGGACAGGCTTGTTCCTTAGTGGCTGATATTATCGTCATCCAAGTGTTCCAGAGAGGCATGTGGTGGATGGGCGAAGTAAAATGGGGCCTTACTTCTAATATGGCGTAAGGAAAGCTTGGCCACCATGTGTGACACGAGAGTGCTCATTGTGACAGCGTCATCTCATTTATCAGGTACGTTTTGAAGTGTAAGTTAAGTGCTGGTTAAACATCGTTCGAGTGAAGTAATAATATCGATAGGAATGAGGTTGTTCTATGTGTTATATATACATGTGTATATATACATATATCACAAACTAGAGGATGGAAAGTTTGAAAGTCGGTAGTTGGCATGCTATCATAAAGAGCTTTTACTTCCAAGTTGACAAATACTTCATCACCACGTACGTGAGTGGACTCGAGGCGAAGTCGAAAGAGATATTCATGTGACGTACAAATAGGTGATAAGAAGGCTCCAACAAATTGCTTAAACACTTGGATGGGTTTAGCCCCATCCATGTCCCAATAGTATATAGTATAGTCCCAATATATATATTTTCATAACATCCCATAACTTCTTCCGAGCTGTTAACTCGGAGACTGTTCTCGTAACCCTTGGTATATCCCGCGTAAGAAGCTCCACCCAACGGGAATTGATTGCCAAAGCAATGTCAAAAAGGAAGAAGTACAGAAAACGAGGGATAATACATGCTGTTTCCAACCTCATCACAAGATGATATGACGCAGAAATTACCTTCAATATGAGAGGGTAGGATAGGGACTTTCGGTCACATAGGTCTACGAAACAGTTCTTATACAACCTAGGCAGATCCGCCGGTTATTTATCAAACCTCTGTGAAACCAGGCAGATTCTGTTTGAAAGGCTAGGAGGCACGTTACAATGCAGCTGGATCCAAATCTGACTCACAGCCAGCTGACCAATCAGTTCAGTATTTCCCAGTGTACAAGTTAAGATCAATGCGAGTCAAAGCCACTCAGTCATTGAACGTCATTTGATTTAGTCATCCTTGCAAATTAACGGTCAAGGTACCCCAAAAAAAACAGCCGCTTGACAAAAGCCAGGAAGTACAGAATCAGGCAGCTACTGCAAGGTTAAAAACGCTTTCCAGGTTTTACGGAACGAAAGGAAACCCTTTCTTGATCGATTTCTGGGGCATTTTCTGCATACATCCGCAACAGTACACCTCAGTCAATAATTCCAAATGGGCGTGTACTTGTACGGCTCATGGTACACACTGAAGCAAGTGCAACTAATTTATAAACGGTTGGTTCCAAATTAGGCCAACATCTTCATAAGTCCAACAGCACTTTTCCGCGAGAAGACCATTTTCAAGACCATCTGTAAAGTGAGACAGAACCATCAGCGATTTATCATGTTCCTTCGAGCAGTGATACAATGTAAGGGATTTGGGGATTGCTTATCTACTGAACTGCGCCCATCGTGAGCAAGGATTTAGTACACAAAATGGTATACTCCACGAGCTCAGTTTAAAAATAGACGGCCTAACGGCATAACCGTCGGTTGTGAGGACACGTGTAAATCTACATTACATTAAGTGACATCAGTATGGAAATTTTCGTGATGGTGTTGGCTGAACGTGTTGTTAAAAATTTGCAGAAGGTCCACGATTGGGAAGAAACAAGGTTCGGGACTGGTCGTCTTCAAAAACGGAGGTACTCATGTTTTGAGATAGTTCTTACTCAGTCTCTGGTGTAATCAGAAGGCCACATCCTGTAGTGATGTTAACTTCATTGTTGTACCTTTGAACCATACAAAAAAGTACATTTCTGGGCGAAATGCGAAAGGCCGTGGTAACTGAGCGCTAGTGAAAGTAAATAGTGCCAGAACAAGGGGATTAGTCCCCAGTGTATGTATCACAAAGTCAGATAGCACCTCGAATACTAGGATTTGTGCTTGCCTGCGAGATAAGACGTGTGCATCAATTAAGAATAGTGTGGAGTTTTCTCAGACAGTTGATGTGGCTCAACGGATATACAGCTCAAAGTGCGATTATGTTGTTGATGTTTACAGTCTTTCCTGGATCATCTCCACCTCTTTCTCGCTTGTCTCAAGCAGCCATCATAAGCCAGCTCCTTGCAGCAGTCACAGTTCCAGGACTTCGCCGATCCACTGATTCACTCAAAAGTGCGTCTTTCTCAACCATTTCTGACCAGGACATCAGCAACAGAATCACCCAACACGGGCTCATGACAGCAGTCTCTGTTGCTATTTCGTACTGCCACCCTAACCTTCCAATGACAGCTCACCCTATTAATGGTGGCACGAATGAAAAATGAGAGTGCCGTCGGCACACGGAGGACAAATCGGAATTTCCTCAAAAAGCATTGACTATGGCTCTGAAAGTTGGTGTCTTTAGCCTAATTGCGTTTTCATCTGGAAGCTGGAAGGCTCAATAAACAGCGGATGAAGCAAATGAATCGCAAGCGCAGAACAGGGATGCTCATATCTGACTCTTATTTAAAGACCGATGAATACCACCGTTACAACCAGTGAAAGAAACAGTAAACAGTGGACGCATACGGGCATTAGTTGGATGCGTCCCTTACTGCCACGCAAGCCAGTGCTTTCAGGTTTCGAAAAGCAGTGTTGTGTTGTTAATTACCACGGGGACTTGAAAATTCATCGTGGGCAGGGGAAATGATTCAGCCTCCTACATTTTGAGTTCACCTGTATTGTAGTCCCGAAGCTTTCTGTATAGTGAAAACCGATATAATGTTTCACTAAATTGCGAAATATTTGAACCAAAACTGCTTCTTTCTGTTGCTCTATTTCTTCCAGCCTTTGGCGTGTTAATTTTCCTCGCCATATTGTTTGAAAGTTAACAAATATTATCCGGGGAAACTCATCGCACCGTGGCTGTCTCGATAGTACCGCTTAAGGATTTCGACAATAAAACACGGAGATAGACTAAGACTTTCAACTTCGATCAATAAACTCTTTGGAAACAAGCTATTTTCATTGTATGACAACACAATTTCAGGCTGTCTAATTGCGCTAAAATATCACCACAGATGTGCAGCTATTTATGTCAGTTTCAGTTTGAACTGGCCATGTTCAGTACGTTGCACTAAAATTTAGGTTTTTGTTACTGTTTACACGGAGTTGCTTGAAGTCTGACGGATTTTCATGTACCTAATGAAGGAGAATACGAGAAGTCTGATAAGACTAAACATCTTACCGTGTAATTCATGATTCCTTTGACAACTGAGTTGTTATGGAACCACTATGCCTCGGGCCAATCAAATGCATGCATAATGACTCTCCAACCAAGGTATCACTTCATGGGGAAACCGGCTGGCTTTCGCAAATAACTTTATAAGCTTTTTAATTTAAATTCTTCAGAAAGGAGTTTGTGGATTCTGCAACTTAGAAAAATGGTCAGATCGGTCACATTGCAAACAAGATACGACGCCGGAGCGCAAAATACAATCACTTCGTCAACATACACTGTGGAAATAACTAACCCCAAAAGTGTGATTAATGACTTCCTTGGTCGTGTAATTAAATATTCGAAGTGTCGAAGAAAATGCCATGTTAGGTTGAACTTAAGATCACGGAAATACGTTTGTTCTTATTTGTCAGATTTTCCCAAGGAACCGTATATAGCTAAGATTCTGTTTGCAGTGGTGTATAGTTTGGTCAACGTGATACCACTGCTTGCTTTGATGAGGTATTTTAGTGTATAAGGTTGCCCAATTACGCTGAAGGTAAAGGTTATTGTGCTGCATCTGAGGCACAATATTTGAGTTCACTTACTCTGATGGAAACGCAGGCACGTCAGTAAAAACCAGCATCTGCTGTGTACTCAGACAAAATTCACCGATCAAAGCCTCCAATCGTGAACTTGAAACTTATTTGAAATGGTAAGGTCTATCAACAACTTAACCGTTGTAAATTTTGCCCCCGATTCTCTGTCTAGAAATGGTTGGAATAAAGAAGGGCACATGACCATTCTGTGTGGACCAAATGAGCATCAAATTGAGATTATTCAAAATCAAGTTTGTGCTCTTCTTCGCTGGTATACTTAAGCAGTTAGGTATCTTTTCTATCTTGTAATTTGCTGACAATCTTTCGCAACGTTATTTTCAAAATGTAGACGGTCTCTATGAAATATGTGCTGAAATAGTTCTTATGAACTTCACGTTTTTGTATCATTTTACTGATGTGCTGGTTTCCATTTTCTACATATTATTCATTCATCCATTCTACATACTGACTCCAAGAGTGCCATGTTGAGTCCTTGTAAAGATGTTTTATTGGCCCATTCCTGAAGTTTGCCGACGATGATATTCTATGACTGTCGAAGAATTTTCCGCAACCTTATCTATCTATACAGTGAATCGTGATTTCTTGAGTATCGTGCCAACTGGAGCATTGGGTGGCCTGATGCAGTACCTTCAGTTGCTTAAAAACAACATAATCGGGAGATTCAGCTGGGTTCCTGATGAGTTCCTCGTCACAACCAAATTGGTGCATTTCGCTTATGACTGATCTTGTTCGGCATAATTTCGATTAGAGGTTTTTCGGAGAACATCGTAGGTGCCATAGGGCTCAAAAAGTTTGCAGATGAAATTGGAGACTCTCAATAATTGTCCACAACTATACAGCAATCCTCAGCAGGTTGCAGCATATGTTGACAACGTTGTGACAGAAGACTAGAGATGTCCAGCTACTTATAGGTTATCAGTAACCGTTATACAACCTCCAGAAAAGAGCCTGTACTATGACGATGAGCATAGGGTTGTTACGGCTTTATCGGAATATCCAAGTATGATCTTCAGTAGAATGTGCCGCACAAAGTTTACCTCCGTTTTGGTGAGATTCTCAGTGGTTCTCTCGATAGGAGGATGGACGGTTCCTCACAGGTGTTGTTGGGCTCGCGAATAATGAGTAGCTCCGGAATTCGATCAATACTTTGTTTCACGTTTGAGCATCAGTTCGGAATGAGTGAAGGTAAGCTTGCGATTGTGAGTAGACTGTTTGTTAACGCAGTATTTAGAAGAATCTCTTTTTTTAAAGTTCTCTTGTAATTTTGACATTGAACATTTCGTATTTTTTCACACAAGTATGAGATGATCGTGCCCTGATTCCTAGATGAACAGACCAGTGCGACTTGGTTTCGCACGATTAAGTCAATAATCGAATCTTCAGAATTCCCGTACTACTCCGATTGCACTCTTTTTCTTGACATTATTCAACCATCAGTTGGTATTTCATTGGCCAAGGTCAGAATTTGCTCTTTGTCTAAAAGCTTGGCCCATGATACCTTTCGTTTCTTGTGTAGTGACTAGGTCAACGCATGTAAGATGGTCATTCAGTACTTTCTGACGAGTCATACGGACTGTTTTTCAACAGCACAGTCGTAAACTATGTATAAGCAGCTTTGGGGTTGCACGTGGGAACCGGATAACTAGTAGACTTCGCAAAGTATACTAGTGATCATTAGTGAAGTACGCAAGTAGTTGGAAAGCCTTGTGCCTGCAAGGAACGTCATAATCGACCTTAGCAACAATACACCCGTTATACACACCGGATCGTATTTTCCACGCAATCTCGGGACAAATTACTAATGCAGCTCACTGCAGGAGCTGCATTTTGTAGTCCACATTGGCAAGCTGGAGAGGGTACCGTGTGGTCAGTAACTGTGCCAAGTTGTACACAATTGTCTGAGGCGCATCAGATTTCAGTAGGTAGACAATGGAGAATATGTGAAAGAAAAACTTGTTGTTGTTTGCCTGGGAGTTTGCACACCAAATATTCCATCGAAAACAGAAAACATGAATGACTCGAGTGGAAAGAAAGACCGTGAAATATGTCAATCCCTCGGGTGCTTATTTAATGTAATCGAGGCTGAGATCTACAGACGGGTGATAATCAGGCCAGATAAGAGGAGAGTTAAAAGATAACAGAAAAATGGGGCAGATAGCAATCGCACGTTTATGCCTGTCTGGCGAACGAAGCAACTCGGATCACATCGTCATGCAACGGCCGAGGCGGCATCAAGGTACATTCGACTGTGAATTTCGTGGTTGTATATAGGCTTGAGTACTGACAGGGTGCCCATGTCTAGGCAGAAAAACAGTTAAGACCCTTAACCAAAGCTCCTAGCTCGAAGGACTGACCACAAGGTGGTGAAGATCAGTATAAGATGAAAATTTAAGGAGATTGCCACACTTGTGCCAACCCCAACCTGCGAGGAGGGGCAAGGGCCTGCGCTTGTCAAGCTCCTGTCAGTTTGTGCAACCTTTCTGGAAAGACTAAGGTTATTACATGAAGAAACGCCTATACATCTCAGTAGGTCACTGTGCCACCTAAAACAAGCCCTCCTATAGGGTACGAAGAAGACGAGCAGTGGTCCCATGTGTCAGAAGGATTCGAATGATTTGGCAGCACCTCTCTGTTCTGATAGGCTCTTAGTATTCGCACAATGGAAATGAAGTTTCGAAGCCTACGACATGTCCCTGATGGACTAAAACAGTCAACTGAGTTAAGAATAACAGTTCCAACTTTTGAGCCCCATCTACGTATCCCGAAGTCCCACTCATGTTAGGAAAGTATCCCGCCAGTAGGCAATGCAATTTGGTTGGTTGCAAAAATACGAACGTAGATTTTGATAATTTTTGGCTCGCTCACATACGCAACAAAATTCAACATTTTGGCGTGTAAAGTTTTATTTAACTCGCAAAAATTTCGTGGTTAAGAGTATTGTGCGGCCAAGCAGCCCCGTTCTGATAATTAGGCTTGTCAAAACTTTTCACCACAATTTGACGGTACATTCATTTGGATTTCTCACCTGGGATGAAACTTTTTTTTACAATGCAAGTTTCTTAAACTCTATAGATGTGTTGTAAATAGGATTCACATTTAAATGCATGCCTTAGGCTGTTACATTTCCCTTCGTCTAGTGTATGATTTCAATTCGCGAATCGTAGGTGACTCTGCTCTAAACAACCAGTAAATTTAGGACCGTTTTCTATCATGTTTGCTACTGAGTACAATGTTAAAAATTAACAGCTAGTGAAAAAATAGCTCGGGTTGATAGCCTTCTTGGATTTACGCAATCGAGACATAAATTACGAATGCTGATGAGATTGATGTGAAGTTCCAAATAAACATATGTATGGTTCTTCTAACTTGAAACGCAAATCACTGAATGCGCAAATTCTGAATATACGGTCTCTAATTTCAGTAAGTCTATTTTATACTTCAGCCAGGTCTCTGTTGGTAACATGGTATACTTATATTTACCTCAAAAAGAATTATGCACAGGGATAGTTGCATTCCCACAATAATATTATCCGGATTCCGTTAAAAGACGTCGAACCAGGAAAGACATACACTTTTAGATAGGGTGCCAGAAGCTACGAAAATAGTTCGACTATCCTTGAAAAACAGATATTTTTTGCGATATTTTGATTTCTCTCCGTCGGTTTTGCTCAGTGTGGTCATAAATTTTCCTGAATGGAAGATGAACTGTAATTCGTATAAAGATTTGGCAAATGATGTGGATGGACAGTCGGCGCACTGAACCGTTTCGTCGTGGTGCTGGGTGGTCCAGACGCCAACGTACATCCGAAACCGCAGAGGATCTAACGTACCTGCGGATGAGTGACAGCTTTCCTTCAGCAGTTGTTGAGCATTCTAGAACATCATTCAGCTCGTCCGGAAAAGTTCAAAGGCATTTTCTTTGACACTAGAAGCCCACGTGTTTGTAGTGTAGCCCGTTACAATGAGGCGACAAAACGTATGCATAAAAGCGGATAATTCAATGTAGAAAGCTGACGCGGAAAAAGCTGTGTTTGCGACTCAGGGTAGTCATTTCTATATATGGCTAATGCTATCGTTTATTTTTGGAGAGTATGGTCATAGACGTAAAAAGTAAATCCGGACGATAGAAGTGAAACGCTGTACAGGAGAATGTTGAGCGAAACAGAGAAGGTTTTTCATCCGAAGGCGTGCCACGAACAATTTAAGTCAGACAAAGTATATAAGGACGTTTGGTATGGAAACACGTAGGTACAGTCCAGTAGCTGAAGAAAGAACAAATAACGTTAAATGTTCTTCAAGACACAGTCAACACTCACAGGCAAAAGATGCTAGTTATATTTGTTCAGATTTGAAAGTCTATGGCACTGATGAATACTGAACACCATGTGCCACGCATAAAAGTGTCGTAAGTATGCAGAACGCCCGAAGTGGCGAGCAAACACAAGTCAATGACTGCGGTCTTAGGATACGCAAGTCTAATAGCCTCCAGAAAATCAGGTCTTTCGGCATAAAATCATCCGTTGGTGGACCAAAATGTCAACACCACAATCAATGCATGTAGGAAAGAGAGAATGGAGGTGGAACGATCATCAGCATCATAATTCTGCTTCTTCTCATTCCACACATTCACTGTAAGTACACTCGAGACGATGCTTATGTCTATCACAGTTGCTCCGCGCTCCTGAACTGCGATTAGATCAGGCTTCATGAACGACCCGGACTTAGAATAGCAAGTCTCCCATGTTGTCTACCGGCGTTGATGTAGCTGATCAAGGGGTTCTTCAGTAAACGTAGCCCACCACCAGTAGATTGCCCGATGTAATTGTCCAGTACTTTGAGCGTGGACTTGGCCGAGCGCTAGCGAATATGCCAGCCTCGGTATCCTTGTGATCTCCGTCCTTTGATGCAGCTTTAACGGGGCACGCGTAACTTCATCAAGCAGTTTGAGCAGCTGCTGTCGGTGGCTACTGACTCTCTTCCCCTTGAAAGTAAATGGAATATCCAAATATGTCACGGTATCTGTCTTACCCCAAAAATGATGAGTTTCTTGGCAGAGCAATAAGATTCGACTGAGACCGCTGTTGCCTGATGTTTCCTGTCTTTCGGGCCCTGATCAACTTACTACCACTTCCCGGCTAAACAACAGCAGTTTCTAGGTTCTTTTTGAGGTGAATTTCAACACATACAATCCTCTGTCTGCGAAGGTAAAACCACCCACCAATGTGCCATGGAACTGATATCCTAGTTGCTGCATCGACAATCTCAGAAACTCATCCATTGACATGATGAACAGTATTGGGGATAGTGGATCTCCATGCCTCACACCTCTGTGGCAGAGGCTCTCGGCAATAATGAAAACTTCTACAGCATTCTCATAAGTCTGAGCGATGTACAGAAGTAGAGGTGACGGTGCTTCTAATGCCTTTGTTGATCTGACACTTGTGTCTTGTGCAGCCGAATCAAACGCTTTCGGGAGGACCAAGCTGAGGTTAGGAGCATTGGTTGAAGAGTGATAAAGCAGGGCGTGCAACAGAAATTTAGCTTCCAAACAACCTTCTTGACTTAGAAATTCACACTAGAGTAAGTGTGGTTTCAATCTACGGCGCTAGCGATCAGCAAACACTTTATGAAAGCACTGAACGAGAATAGTTGTCACGGAGATCGGTATCAGTGTGTCCGGTGAAGTTGGATTTGGGACTCTCAGATCTAGGGTAATACGAGCACGACAGAGATACGGCGGACAAACCCCAGATAATAAGGGTAAGTTGAAATACCCAGCGACGGTGTTTGTATTAAGCCGGCAAAGCATCCCAAGTGTGAGCTTGTCTAGACCTGGGGAAAATTACCCATTAAAACAGCCGAATTCCTTACCTGTGATTGGGTCAAAAAACTCTAATCGGATGGTAGGGCCACGCAATTGGGTTTTCTGGAGCAGACAGCACCTCTTTCTAATACTGCTATGAATCCAGAGGTAGACAGCAGTTACCTTTGTGTAGATCCTTACAGGGCCCATCAGGCACAACATACTCTGCATCTCTCCGCCTCTGGTGATATACGGTCTGGATGGTGACGCAGGTGGCTCGGCGCACGGGCTTTCGGTTGGCCGGCACACGACGGCCTAGCTGACGACGGTATTGAGAGACAGAATTTCGCGTATAAAAATGTTTTGGGGGAGTGAAGGGGCTCACAAGGCTCACTCCTGTGTTATTACGCCAGACCGCAGCCCTCGGGCAAATACCAGAGGTTTGATACCAGTGAGCTAACTGTCGGCATGTGATTCCAAGAATGGCCCGGCGCGGTCCACGGTTTGGTTAAACTAGATGCCATGGTCATCGGCTTCTGGCTGCTTGACCAATGCTTTGATCATGGAAACCAAGTTATGATCCGTCCATTTGCGCTTTTCAGTTAAGAAAAGAAGTTGTTTTTTTCGCTAATAGCCCGTCGAACAGGAAAATATTACTATAGTCTCACAAACAGTGCGGTCTGCGTCAAAAGATGGATAATGGCTATCGTTCACTCCCTCGGAGCACGTCCAGCAATGATACACGCGAGTCACCGGATAGTCCACCAAACCGGAAAGCACTGCTGCTTGGTGCGCCTCATTTAGCCACATATATGCTTTGCACTGAACAATGGATTTCTCCAAAAAATTTCATGAACTCCTATTTTAGGGTGTAATCATGTTAGGAAAAACGAATGCATTAGTAAAAGCTTAACTCCGAACCTTTTAATCTATTCGTCTCTTTTACTAAAACTTTTCATTATCGAATCACAAAACTCAGTTTGTATGCAAGTGTTCGACTCAGATGTAGTTCACTGGCATCTGTCTTTGAGTAGTTAACGATTCAGTCTCTGCCTTAAGCTCTCGTAAAACGAGAGGAGGCCTTACAGATGCAAGTTCTCTACTTTAAGATTGTGCATTCCGTCGATTTCGGTAAACGTCAATGGAGGTACATGCAAGTAAAGAATCTGGAAATACATGCACCCCGTATTTTTTCTCGCTCAAGAGGGTGTCACCAAAGAGTCGAGCCCTCCAACAGACGGATGGCTGAACAACTGAATGTTCTACCAGTGAAACGGGTAAAGTCCTCCCAGCCATATGTGCATGTTGATGCACCTGAAGTTTACTTTTAGGGATTTCTCGTCAGCATAGATAGTTCTTCGTTTGCTCGTCCTTAAATAACGCATAATTTCAGCGCCGAAGTTTCACACAGGCATACTCACCGCACCCATTTGAATAGCCAATTGCGAATGGCAGGCTGACCAGTAGGCATGAGTTACGCAGGTGACACTTATCAAGTACGTACTGCGTGCGAAGAATCCTGTTGGTAATTATGCAGCTCAACATCTAGGCATATCTGGATTTGAACGATGTCAACCGCGGATTTCCAGAAAAATGGTTTGCATATAATCCATTTCTGCCAGTGTCTCAAGCACCAAAGACTAGTTCATATGTCCGCACCACCGTTCACCCAGGGTGAAGAGAGCGTACTTGAACCAAGGGTATGCATATCTCTTCCACATGCTCACGCGCATCCTCTCAAGGATCAGTTTCTTTCTCTTGGTTCGATAAGTTTGTCTGAGCAAATCAGAAAGTGACAATCCTGGAAAGTCGAAATGTCAGATTGGGCACCTTCAGATCCGATAAAAACATGGATAGGAACGGCAGCTCTTCAAAAAAGCAAGCGTTGTACCCAAATGGGGGGTGGATTTGAATTCCAAAGAAGGCGTATATGGCTACGGTAACTAAAGTTTATTGGTGGTTCTAGACAGCTACTGAGGAACTCGTCACAAGGGCACAGTAGTTCTGCTAACTTGGCTTGCTAATGTTCGGTGATATAACACTCATGACTGTGACGCTAAAAACTTGCATAACATAAGCGCATCATTCATGATGGAATATTGTGTTTGTTGTGTAAATTTCATTTATTCAGCTTTAACTGTGCATCGCACGCCTAATGAAGTGGTTCAATGGAAGTCGCAAACCGCATATCCATCAGTTTGTCCTTCTGTGTGATGGCGGCAACAAATAACTAAATTAAACCGTGTTTTCATCGTAATATCTCTGGAGCATGTGAAACCAAATAGACCATTCTGGAACGAAATCCTATAGTCAAAACTGCGACAATCATCCACCATTTTTGTTCAAGAAGTTTCCCTTACTGTGCTTATTCATACACGTTAGCAAATGTGATGTTTGTTTTACGTTTATGAGCACCGGAAAATGAAGAAAGTAAATTACACTCATTTGCTGTCACTTGTGGCATCAGCTAATTTGGCGAACAAACGGACGAAATGAATGAAAACTCAATAATGGACAATATGTGCCAGTCTCTAACTCCCCGGCTGCACCGAAGACACGTGAAACGGATAATACCGCATAATAACCAAATCAAAAGTGTTAAGACGTTTTTTGATCTCCCTCGGAATTGTTTTTTATGGTATTTTACTTCGACCTACAGATTTAATCCCAAACGTCTAGGCGTAACCTGGAAACCTAAATTTCTCCGGTGGCAATGTTTCGATCACGCTACAGCAGTGCATCAGGTTGCTGACTGGGACAGAATTATTAGACACATTAAAAAGAGTTTTGACCAAACCGGTTAGTATAGTACAACGTTTTACCCCTAATATCAGTATAATAAAACCTAACCTTTTCAAAAGTTATAGCGACTGTTGCAAAGCAAACGGCATGGTTAACCGATGAGATGAGTAGCGTTTGTCAAAGTCACTCGTGCGTTTCTATTACCTAGACCTTTAACAAAGCATGGTCTTCGGCAACGGCATCTATTCACAAATTACTACAAGCACAGCCTGTATTTTAAGCTTGTAAGCAAGAATTGTTCCTCTCTTTTTTGGTGCCGACTTACTTGTGTAAGGGCTGTCTGACTGCCAATGTTTTAAAAGAAAATCCAACAAATAAAGCGACTAACAATTACAATTACTTGGAAAGTGTCCGAAACTTTTGATCGTCCTACAGAAAGTTCGGGAGAACCGGCATCTGTAGAACTACCGCCACTTGTTTATCAAATTTTCATATTAAAATTTCTTACTTTCACTTCACTTACTTTCACTTTAGCCTCTGTTGTGGTGCCGCCTATACGAAAGGCCTAATCCAAGCTTGGCGTAACCCTACCTTTTTGGGAGCAAAAGTCGGACTTAGTAGCGCAAGTGAAACGCCGTCAGTGAAAAGCCATTCTTTAGGTTGAACCTGATAGTCACTGATATCTTTGCGAAAGCTCGATTAGCTGAGGTCCACAGTGACGTTACTGTGATTAGTGCAAGGATCTGAAAGTCCTGACTACGGATTCAAACCAACATCTGTCCACAGTGACGTTACTGTGATTAGTGCACTGGCTATCCACTTAAACAAGGATCTGAAAGTCCTGACTATCGATTCAAACCAACTTCCAAATCGTTCGTTCCGGCACCGAAAGGATGCCACAGCTGCCACGCACGAGGTCCGGGCTACTGTCAGGTTGCTCAAGCTTTGACAGGGAAATTCAAGAGGCACAGGTCGGATTTGAACCTTGGACATTCCGATCAGTAAATTGGTGCCCTAACTACTGAGTCATCTTGCTCCTGACAACCAACATCCGCTAAGGCTTGAATCTTTATCAAAACCCTGTCGTTGTGCAAGTCGGACGCTTAATTCTTTTTTTAACAGAAACTTGTTCTCAATCTACGAAAATAAGTGAATGCAAGACCGATTAACCTGTTAGACTCAGACATGTGAGCACAATTCCAGCCAATGATGTGCAAAATGCAACGTGTGCGAGCATTGAGATTTATACACCTCATTTACTCTAAAAATCAGGCAGCATATATCATGCAGATCATTTCTGATGCTTTTATGGATGCACGAAAATAGTACCATCTAGAAATTCCCATAATCTGTTTAGCCTGATAATGCGCAGAATGATGTGGAACACAGGCCCACTCTGATTTTCGTGACCCAGGCTCACTAAATACTTAGTGATTAATTAATTGAATAACTAATTACATGCAAATACGTGCAAGCCTACAAAACTCCTTTTGGAGTCGATGGCTTCAGAGAGATACATCTCAACGTAAACTCGAATAATCATAACTCTAGCTATGTTGTAGAACGTAGGTAGCTCGGGTGCGCTGCTTGGTTGCTGGTCTGTTCGCCGAGCCTGGTAGTTGGATTGCAAACTTTTCATCACTAATAGAGGTGACATAGTCAGTGCAGGGTTGAGTGCACTCATAACTTATGTTCAATTTCGCATTTTAAACTTTTGACTGGCCCTTTAAATTTTAGGTGCGATACCGATAAAGCTCGTACTATGAAGATCAGGTGTGTTTATGACTTCCCTAGTAGTTAGGCTCACAACAAGTCTTCACTCGACTAGCTAGTTCACACATTATCACGTGATGTGCATTCCATGATTGAAGGATGAGTGGAGCTGTATTCTGTCTATATGCGAGTTGATCACAGTGCTGATTAGTTCCTTGTAGCCAGACGGTCTAGCTTTTAACCACCAGTCGAGATATTGCGAGTTTAAAATACCTTGGAGATCCATAAATGATTATTCCTAATAAGAACGAGATAGCCGTACGGCACATGTTGGCTTTTTGGCATACGTTGACTTCACCTATAAGAAATATCGGTTTCAATTTCCAACTTCCAAGAACATACAAAACGAACTGCTCTGAAGAACAATAAAACTCATAAACAACTCTACATATCAATTTTTCACAGACTAGCTAACCTCACTAATTCGTTCAGAGTGATTCTTATATCTGGCTACTGGGCTTTTTCCAGAAACTTTGCCTGCTTGTTGCGTGGGTTTGACTTTATGAACTGATGTTGATCTAATATTTGAGCATGCTTTCCATCATAAATCAGTTGAATTTTAGTGGAATTGTTATCCTTCTGATCACTTTTCTAGGTCCCTATTGAACTCTTTACGTAGTAACCATTTTATCATAAGAGGATGCAGTAGAACAGATCGACGATTTGTTGCTGATGGCCTCCTGTGACCCGGTGTAATTGTAATCGTGCACGAATTCAGGTTAGCCAGGTTTCATATGCCAAGTAAACTTCTATTTTGGGTCGTTTTGATTTACGCTTCATCATTCGATTTCGTGAATGCGATTCACCAACTCCACATGTTAACAAGTAGAAAAACTGGCCAAAGATGATATGTCTTTAGACGGCAGCGCATTGGTTTATTACAAGACCACCCAAAGTTTTGGATACCGGCTTGATGGCTTGTGCCTCCAAAAACTTACCCTCAGGGGAGGACACTAACGGATCATCTGGCTATTAAGAGCCTTTTGTCAGCATGTAGGGTACAGCGATAACCTTTATGCGTACAAAACAAAACAAGTCCAGTCGCCAGTATCTTGTAACAGCAAAGGCAACATACCTGTTCAGATAATTTTGGGGAGCCCAGCATCACCTAATTTCCGGACGCGAGAAATTTCACGAAATGCATTAACGTCCCTCATAAAAGTGGACGACATATTTTGTCTTACAAGAAGGAGGGGAAAATTCGAGCTTTTTGACCACGATTGAATCGTAAAATGACAAATTATGCAATGGTTTGAGAATTTGTTTCCCAGAGATGATGAGATAACAAGTGGACGACATATTTTGTCTTACAAGAACGATGGGAAAATTCGAGCTTTTTGACCACGACTGAATCGTAAAATGACAAATTATGCAATGTTTTGAGAATCTGTTTCCCAGAGATGATGAGATAATCAAATAATCCTTGGTCACAACGCCATTTAAAGGACGGCTATCAGCCCTCGGAAGACATCTGAAAGCATGACTCGTTACGGTCAACAGCGGCATGGGGCAAATTGGTACCCATTTAGTTTACGAAGTCCATTACTTCTCTGATCATGGATTAAATCATAACCAGCGCTTACTTTGGTCTTAAAATAACAGCTTGAATGGCGTCCAAGCAGCCGGTATCAACTGCACGTTAGAGAGTTTGCGATCACATGCAACGGACCAAATTTCCTCCGTTTCAAAGATTCAACCATCTTTGAACCAAAAAATATTACACTGCTATCAAGACGTATATTACTTTGAATCCCGTTTTGCACTTTCCTAATCAAATTAAACATTTCACAAACCCAATCCTTTAAAAAGAACACCTTACTGTATCACTTGCGCAGAATAGTAGGGCAAGAAAGCTTTTCCGGCAAGCAAATTACATTTCAAATTTTAGACCATCTGGCCAGCACAATGTGTGTTTGTATTAGTAAGCAAAGTTCAGAGAGTTGCATTTCCTTTGAACGCCTGATTTGAAATCAGATCATAATCGAATCTCTCCTTGTTAATCCAGGCTCTACCATCCGCCATTCTCTTCCGGCTTCTTGCCTGCTTTGACATTCATCTTCTGACAGGGAGTACAGAGCCAGGCTAGATCAGTTTCGCCTGCCTCTGTCTTGTCCGGTTTGATAAATTCAACTTCCTATCGATTGTCGTTTCTCCGGGATTCAAGGAAAGTCAACGTGTGTGCATGTTTACGTTTATGCGGAGGTCCCTTATGTTTGGGTGTAGGTCTGGTGTGCAAGGCGATAGCGCGCGCACTGTGTGTCTGTTGTAAAATCGAACCCCAGTGCACGGCGGTCTCAAATGTGTTTTGTCTGCGTGTATGTTTGTGTTGTTTTGACAGTTAAACCGCGTCCCAAGTTGCTGGCAATTAGAGCGCCCATTCGGAATAAATTGTCAGAAGGGAGAGGAAAAGCAACCGAAGAGAATATGCTAGACACATACTAAGGGAGTAGTAGTAAAAAGCGAAAGATTAACTAAGGCAACTGCGAAAACCTCACTCAGCGGGTTCCGCCTGAATGTGGAATGAAAGCAAGTGTAAAAGTACTCGCAGTTTCAGCTGACGAAAGGATGTGCATTTAATGTTTGAGTCGTTTCCAGTAACAATTATCCTCCGAATAACTGGTGGACCAAGAGTGGTAAGTTCCAATAAATGCTTGTTATGCAATTACTTGTAGTATTTTGTGTCTACCACTCTTGTGCGACTGTCAATTGTAGCGCCTCAAAAAGGCAAAGATTTACAGATAGGCAACTTTAATTTTTTAAGTAGGAATGTCCTTGTTGTGACCGGAGCGCAAGTAACAGGTAAACAAAACAGTTCCTTATCATACTACATTCACGCAACACCATCCCAAAGATGATGTAATAGGTTTATGGCAAAAATGTTTGAGCAGTCTTAGTAGGTTTGTGTAAATAAAACCATGGGATCATTAAAATTTTGAGAGAATGTGATGTCCTGAAAAATCGGCTCAATTTTTCAGTACCTGATCATATAGATGTCGTTCAATATATGTTTCCATGGGATCCTTCTGGTACGCAGGGTACTGTTCAGATGTAACAAGAAAAAATGTAACGACTTCAACACAAGGCTGTCTTTGCGTAGCATATTCAGTTGAAGAACATTATTACAATGTGCTAATTCCAATTGGGTTCACTTCAGATGTAACAAGAAAAAATGTAACGACTTCAACACAAGGCTGTCTTTGCGTAGCATATTCAGTTGAAGAACATTATTACAATGTGCTAATTCCAATTTCACTCACTTTAATCTCATTTTGATGCCAGATTGGTTTGCAACTGAGTTTTTGCGTCCGATTTGGGTTGCCAGAATGGATAGTAGGAGACTGCCCTCGTCTGATGAGCCCCCAAAAAGGACAATCTGTGGGTTGTTGTTGAAGAGCTCCCAGTAACCATATGGGTAGCGAGTTTCGTCAAAAAAAATAATGTACAAATTTTTAGTTGCCAATTCATTGCGNNNNTTTCCCTATCAAGTACTAACAACTTTCTCCAGCGATTGTCAAATATTTTACCCACCGTGACGATCTTAATTTCGAATGTTGTTCGAGAATCCGTTGCTTAACCACGGATCTTCAATTCTAGCTTCTCTTGGAAACCTTTGGTATGCTTGGTGCTGGTAAATCCTATGCCCGTCCGTTTTGGACCATAGAATTTACAGTTGTGGTTCTTGTTGCAATGGGAACAGCAGAAATTGGTTGGCTTTTCGCTTTTGCCCGCCTTCGTTTGTCAGAGCTGTTTTGTAGTTTTTTGGCATATGTTGTCCTTTCTATTCCGACTACCTTCTCCGATCTTTACGTACAAGTCAAAGATGGGACTGGTTCCCCTTCTGCCTTGACTGTTGACCAACTTCTAATCTAGTCACTTGGCCTGGCTAAGTTTTTTTTCCAAGAGCGAAACGCTGCTCAGCGGTGAATCTACCAGCTGTCTCCCAATGACATATGAGCCGATGACATCTCAGCCAGTTTCGAACGTTTTTCAACTGACTGAATGTTCAGAAATATTTTAAATGTACTGTCTGGCAAATACTGAAGCACTAACCCTTTGAAGCTATGTGGAGACCAATTTTATTGAGGCTCTTCCCAGTTAGACGAAAACTATGATGTGGTCTATGATCCATCTACGCATCTTCTAAAATATCGGCACCTAACTGCCATCTGCTCATACTTCAAATGAAGCTGGATAGGATGAATATTATTTGTTTTCACTGTCATGCAACCTCAGGAGAGAACGCTTGCGTACGTGCTGTTCGCATATATACTACTGGCAGCTCCAACGTTGCGCTGTTTTCAAATAAAGTGTAACAGTTTATCCTGGATTACCGAACTTGATGCGTAGTGCCATTCTTTGATTCAGCACTGCCCTACCATCTTCGAAGATAATCTAATAGAATTTAGAATTCGTAATACAGACCCAGGCATAAACAAAACTTGTTCATTCTGAGTCGACCTCATTTTAGCAAGTGGTAGTTTTACGGAAGCATTCTCCGACAGGTCAAACCAGTTTGTTACAGCATACTGTTACACTTTCTTTTAAACCTCTTGCGTTAACCAGCTCGATTCTATTCCGTGCCTGTTGATGGATAGACTGCAGTGTAGCGAAGTAACAATACAATTGTCCAGCTATCAGTTAAACTATTACCTGAAACGATAAGTTAAGGTGAGTGTTCAATTCAAGCTACTCTACTTTATCTAGTTTCACCACCTAACCACCACATTTCGCCCTGAGAGAGAGAGAGCTGACCTGCTACTCCGTTGAGCTGCAAACAACGGGCATCCCGATGCAAGGTGACTACCGTTCAGTTTCAAGTTGCGCCACCTGAGATCAATCCCACCAACTAAAAGGTATTTTATCGCTAACTGTAAGCATGCAAGGAAGAATTTGAATCCTTCCCTTATGGCATTCATCTATCATCTTTCCAGAGAAGCGTTTTAAAACCTTGAATGGGAAGAAATAAGTTACTGCTCTTTTCATAAAAGTGTCAGTGTCTAATCTAGGTACGACAATAGAGCAGGTGACCACATCATATTTTGCACGGACTCACAACGCAACAGGAATAAGGTCTCTAAACAGCAATCCGTCTCTCACAGGACGCTGCATGGCCATGCGAGATTATTGATCATAAATGCCACACATTAAGTCCCCGGGACACCAGCTCAGTTAAGAGGAATCCTGAGGATTATCGGTCCAGCCGGAAAAAGCCGCTACTGACCTGGTTGATTTATCTTGCTTCAGGACAATATCAGGGTCAAAAAAGACAATTATTTGCAATGCGGGAGAAGGAGCTCACATGGACTGTTTGGCTTATTACATCACCACCAACCATTACATCCACCAACCGTCAAGCACCAGCTACATGCCGTGCACCATCAAATGCGTCGCACTCCATTGGCTAAAATAACCGTATGGAGACAGTATTCAAATGGAAATATGCTTATATCGTTTGTTGGTAAGTCGCAAACATTTTCAAGGATGTTTGTGCTCGATACAGAATCCAAAAGCTCTCCAAATGTACAAGGGAAAACTGAAATGGTACCTATCAGTAAATGTACCCAGCTAGTCTGAGTGAGTGAAATAGTGTATAACATTTACGGAACGAAGGACTCGTGAGCCAAATGCAATTCCTGAGTTACTTCAGATCTACCCTGTCCCAAATTATTCGAACCTAGCGACATTTGGTACTTGCACTAAAAATGTAATAAAACATTTGTACAACAGTTCAGGATACTGGTCGAATCAGTTCACCGTGAGGTAACGTGAAAGAAGTAATCGATAGATTCATGGATACATCGAACGTTACCAAAAGTATCATTATCTGTTATTAAACTAGTCATCTTCTGGAGTGAAGATGTTCGCCCAGCAACTCACAAGTGACATTAAATCAGCTCGCTTAGAACAGAGGTAATAGTCTCCTTCCGTTAAACAATCCTTGATTATGTCAACCTCGATAAATGGAGCGTCACTGGGGCATCATTAGTGTAACCTCGATTTGTGGTTAGAGGAGCGCTGCTAAATTCCCACAGAAAGAAATGAAGGCAATCTATGCTAACTTACTAGCAACATTCCCCTCCGTAAAACACCCTCCAATTCTCTCTTCTTACTTATTTATTCCCTTCGCCTCCTTCGATCACCAGGCTTTAGTTGAAAGAAGACTTTAGCGCAGACCTGTTTAAATACAAGCAATAATGTCTACAAAATTATTATTTAATTTGTGATTGACCATACTGGTTCTAATGGTGCAATCTCAGCAATGCTAATGATGCGCAGAACATTACAAGAACAGCAGGAACGCAGACTGAAACGTCGGCTCAATTTATACAACTAGACAATGCTGGTGTTAGGTAGATAGATAGGGACCTCTCATAATCCCGTCCTTTACCCGGGGCCCAGAAACCTGTGGATTCGTCCGTTCACCCAAGAGGCACAGTCGCAATCACCACAAACACAATCCCGCTGTTTTGACATCTTATTGCGCCGTGTCCCTACATTTCACTTTCGCTCATAGGAGCCTTTTACGTCATCCAAATATGCATCTTATCATTGTCTCTCGCTTGATAGGGTTTTCTGGGGAATTGCCCTTTTGACACAGTCGGGTAAATTTCGTTCGATTTTTTTTCATTATGCCACCCGGTTATGCACAATGAGAAGTGGCACATAACTGCTGGCGTTTTCTCAATACTTTTCCGGAGCAAGTGGTGGGATAATGCATTGTAAACCTACATGGAGATAGGTGTAGCGGACCAGGAAGCAGTAATAAAACACACCAATACATTCAATATTACCTCCGGTAGCCTTCTGTCCATCAATCGAAACTATACATAGGTTGAAGGTGCAATTCGTTTATCTGTTGGTTTCTGCCAGTTAATTTTGAGAGGTCAAACCTGACATTGTCATAGATACTCATCTGTAACCTTTGTGCTCATAAGCTGTTATGCTTCGGCGGTTCCTCGCACACGGTTTCATTCTCCTTGGTATGTAGCTGTGGTGATGCTGTGTAAAATGATGCAGCACGCGATCAAGAGCAAATAGTGGAAACAGCCCTGAATTCTGGCCTGAGTCACGACTGTAAAGCGGAGCATCCGAAAGTTTGGCGATTATTATATCAGCCTCCGATGGCTTGGAAAAAAGTAAGGCCTTATTTGTGAATAACCGGGTACGACTATCTCTAGTGGTCGGTACCACGGGGCATTAGGACTGATTCTGCCAAAACTTCCTGGCCCTTCTTTCTGCACATCATTCAAATCTGAAACTTTGTGGGGCACGGGGAAATTGTTCTTCCTGACTACTCCTTAACTTCAAACAGAGGAACTCGAGAGAAAATCAAGTGGCGAACCAAAACGACGGTAGACTGATATGCCTAGATCACCATAAAGCCTTGTGAATAAGTTGGGTTCAAACTTCCTGCTTACGGAAACAAGAAGTAGAGTGATCAGGTAAATCGTAAAATCGGAAAGCTCGCCAGAGGAATGACATTTCGAAATTTCTCCAGATTTTCTTTTCATCTATGGATAAAGATTCATCTAAATAAGTTTAATACATCAACTGATTCATGCTACCACTCAGATTTTCGCATCTAGCAGCCGAACCACCAGCAACAAAGATCCCTGTTGTCCCCGAGCAACACGACCTAAAATGTTCGGGATGATAACACTAGTGAGTAGAGAGTATTTTTTACCCACCTGGTAAGCACAAGTAACCCAGGTTTGGTGCAGTTTCTGACAAGTGCCCACTGGCATATTACAGTCAGAAATTTGATTAACCTTACAGTCAACCGAATACCGTCGGCTTGTTCATCTTAAAAGCGCGTTGATGGAAGACCACCGGGAAGTCTTTTACGGAATCGACGGATAGGGCTGTTGATTCAGCAAAGAGCAAGTGGCTGACCTCAGTGTCTATTGTTATACCATTTTGCCTGGGACGCTTGTATAAGTCCACCAGAAGAGACTATTTGGGGAATCGACTTATTGATATTCGCCCAGATTCTCATATAATTTCAAAACTTATATTCTGGCACACTTCAAACATGCAATTCGGAAAGCAACGTTTTAACGCCAAGAGTACAATATACTTATGGTTCTTCACTACCAATTCAAGGCCTTTTGCCTGGACGGCTGCGTCTTTACATCAGAATCTTGGCAAATATCTGGACAGTGATGGAAAACGTAATCAGCTAATGTCCGCATACCAGGTGAAAACCTGAACTGTGCATAAACCTCTTGAGGGTTACAGGAGTATTCTTAAGCGGCAACTTGTAAACAGTGGTACTTATAACTTCATAGGGAAGCCGTCAAATACTGTGTGCCTATTGGTATTTTATCCCATCACAGTGTTTTATCCCGTCTTTATTCACAAACAAGACGACGTGTGACGTTGTGACGGGGTCAAGCGCTGCACCTGGATACACCTATAATTGCAGGCCTCAATAAATTATTCCAAATGAGAGGCGTTTTCGGCTCGAGGCTTGAGGCTCATCTTGGTCAACACGATGAAGATTTGGAATGTTGTGAAGGTCAAGCAACAGGACCATACCTACATGAGTTTACCCTATGCCGAATTTTGCAACCCGCAGTACCGTATCTTCAAACGTGGGAGCAGTTGCATGCAGCGTAACAGGATTCTGTATCGTGTATTTGTTCAAACAAAACTTCTGTTGTCAACTTACTAGGTGCAAATGAATAGCCACTGAGGTTGGTTCTGACACGTGCTGGGTCTGATTATCTTGGTCATAGCACTGAGTTCATCACCCAATACTTCGACGACTACGAAATTCGATTGCAGACATTTGTATTGCCAGGACACAATACTAAACGATTTGATGACGGAATATAACACTAAAACGACTATAACACCAACGTTAAAACAACGGAGTTCCCTTAAGTTAACGAAACATGACGCGAGCTCAGTTCTCCTCGGTAAACAAAATTATTTGATGAGAAAGTTTGAAAGGTTTAGAGGCCTGTTCGGCGTACATTGACTTCACTCAAGTGACGAAAGCTAGGTTGATCATCTCCAAATCTCCTCTCATCATCTCCAGAGGGAAGAATAAATTCAGAAGATAGGTGAAACTTCCATCTGAGAAGTTTTCGCTCAAGCAGCCAACCAACGCGTAGCGTAGATTCTGTGGTGGGCCGCTAAGTAAGTCCTGTCTCAGTGCAAATGAATCCAAATGCTAATCAGCCACTCGAAACTGAAGCGTTAAGAGTTCAAACTACTAGCCAAAAGGTTGCGGGTTTGAAGCTTTTGAAATGAATTTCGTGAGGTGTGTGCTGCTGCCGATTCCCCGTAAAGAAGAAACTACCTTAGAGTGCTCCGCGGACTTTCAGCATAAACTAGCTTCACATACGGGACGAAATCTCAAGCGAAAAGTTTGATAATCCCAGGGACTTTGGCTGAGATACGTCCATAACAAGTTTGCTGAAATAAGGACTCTATGTAAATGTGTTACCATCGTGTCTTAGCACTGTGTGATTCTTTTCGTTATACTAAAGTACATGAAACACCTAGTAGAATGACTTGTTTTGATTGTGAAGCCTTTCTGAACTATGGGTACTTTGAAACCACACTTCACCGTAAAACTTAAACCTTTATGCCACACACCCACTGAGTAAGAAGAGGGCGATAACTCAAGCACCGTCTCACCTACTGAAGATCCACAGCATTACAGCCTTGTCCAAAGCGAGACTACCCGTGCTAGACAGACACAGAAAAACCGTGTGTACCCAACAGTTTTTAGCCAACATATGCCTTGGCTACCCAGCCTAGATACGGCAGCTAGACCGAGAGTTGAACCAGCTGGCATGGTATGAACATCGTGCCAGGAACACATATTTGAAGGCATTCTTTACATACTATCTAAATTTACCATTCGCACAACTTTCCAAACAGACAACACACCGCATGAATAACTGCTCTGCATGAAGACTCACTAACCGTCCGCACGGTTCCCGTGCCGATTGTAGCCAGGTTCACATTTGGCAGACAAACAAACAAATGAAAGTTCGAATAAAGGCATATAAACGACTCCTACGGGCTGCACAGCCTTTGCACTCCATGCATATGAAAACGGACTATTTTTTGTTTCGGGTGAATCCAGCTGTCTTGGCTGAATTTCCCGTGTTAACCCATTTCCAACTACTTACAAAAATTGCATGAATCACATAAAAAACTTCACACTGTTCATATGGATTGCCAGTCACCGTTATATTTTATATGTTTCTTCCATGTATTGTTCATATGGATTGCCAGTCACCCGTTATATATATATGTTGCTTTCCATGTATGGTTTCTGGTGACCACGTTGATGGGTGAGTTTCGGTAGGAGAAGAAATTGTATGATGAAATAATTATTGTTCCAAGAACACTGATGGAGACTGTACATGTCAATTTTTTGTATCAGCCGCACTGCGTTTTTGATAATCGTGCTCCTGGTGGCGATCGTTCAATTCGTACTAAAGAGGAAAAGCATTATATTCAAATTCCGCCCTCAGCGGAGCTCAAGGAATATTTCTCTTCGTGTCGGAACATTCTTTTCTGAAACCTAAAACACAGAGGAGTCTTTTATCATTAAACTAATAAAGCACACTGCAAGAGATACATTTTATCGTCTGATGAGTCAGTTATTTCCGCCTTTGTGACCTTGTCGGATGGTCTAAATTTGGTACCAAGGTGACCTAGCAATGCAGATTTAGAACAGCGCACTGATGCGCTGGTCAGTCGATCGATACAACTATGAGGTTTTTGAATCGTCTGCAAAGATGTTGTTCAGATCAATCACAGCAATAGAACTGTAAACCTGTTGGCCTTGTTCACACGTGAGGTAGTAGATTACGGGTGCTAAGCTCGGCTCGCATTCTGAATACGTGGCGTTCAGAACCCTGTATTGTCGTTAATACGCGTCGCCAAAATGTTCCGAAAGAGAAGGCGAATAAACCGGTTAGGTTTCACTAAACGATGATACAATCACAACTGCGCGCATCAACGTCCCAACATCATCTGAACTTATGTATATTTCCTTGGTAACGTAGACACCATTTCTTGGAAGGACTCATTTTAGTTTTAGTCTGATGAGGACGATTATAACGCCCAGCCCACTACAGCCACCTTATCATGTAAGAAGTGGAGAAAGTTGGGTGCAACCAAGGAAAAGTTAATCAGAATTTGCTCGCTGCCAAACAGCATAGGAGTCTGAAACGATCGTTTTTGTCGGTGTGAAGGTGGCATTTCAGTGAAACAACAGGGGGGTGTAACCAACAATGATCTTTCGTCCTTTGAAGTGAGTTGAGGTACAACGTTGTGTTCCTAAAAGCAGTGTGACGTCAATAAGCTTTCACATTTCCCGTAAATGTTTGCCCTTTTCGGGAGTCGCTTACCGGATAGCGCCTGATAGAGAACAATGTGGTAGAAATTGCCGAGAACTAGTTTGTGGAATGGATCAATTTGTAACCGTGTAATTGCCTTGGTCATCTTTCCTGACTCCAAATTTTTCAAACATTCACAACTGGAACCTATACGTCTCATTTTTTTCAGAAACCAAGACCATAAAAACGGATGTACTAAGAACTTCCAGAAACTACTGATTGCTATACACATAATAACCGCAATAAACATCAAAACTCAATAACGATTTATATTTAGGGCTTTTGTATCCATTGCTATTGAAAGTAATCAAGAAATTTCCTTTGTGCTGTGCAACGTCAAGTTTGAGTGCAGTGCATCACGACCGAAGGGCATTGAATACTGGTTTACCTTAGGTTAAAACAGAACTTTTCAATGCGGTTTTAGAATGCGGCGATTCATTGTTATTAGAAAAGTTTTTGTGGTTGGTCAGCAATGGTTTCTTTCGCTTGATACGACTCTATCAATTTCTGCTGTAATTTTCAGTCACATACCAAAACTGGTCTAACCTCACTTTGTTTATGCAAGTAAGGGAATCGACTTCAAAGTTTGTTACACCAGCAATTACTCTGTGATCTAATTTAAATTCGGCTTAGCCCATATTTTTAACCCTAGGCACTTTCTTCAGGCCAGACACTTCAGTTAGGATAAATATCCAGTATGTGGGACATCAATAGGACCATTCGTTTCTCCGCTTCTGTTCAATAAACAAGTCAATTTCTAGTTTTTACGACCTTTTACAAGAGCAGTCTAGTGAATATGTTTTTAATTTGGATTTTTCACTCAGATGACTCTGAAAACAACATACTACGTCCATTAATGGAACCAAACGCTACTATGACCACTTCCTTTACTTCATCGATAACGGCAAACTTCTACGGTGTCTTGATCGTGATTTGCATTTAGTAATGAAATCGGCTGTCAGCATCAAAGTTATATCGACTCAAAAGAGGCGGACCATCGACATTTACGATAAAAAAAGAAGTGAATTTCTTTCACATGAAGTCGAGGGCAAGAAATGAAGGCATTGTATACGGATTTCCTGAAGCTTCAGGCCACTGTCACCTAAAACTGAGCAGACATCGCAAACTTTTGCACATAATGAAAAGTTGCTTTTCGTGAACAGAGGTGACCAGTAAGTATCATGGTGGTACAGACTTAAAACATACAAACACGAAGAAGCCATGCTCTTTAGGCGAAGCGCGAATGACGCAATTCAAGCGAATAATAGATTATAACTATTGATTGCACGAGACCTGACATAAATGCGGTCTGGTTGTTCCAGAGGTTTTGATAAGGTAAAAAATAAACACGTCCTCAAGGATGACGGTCGGTGGGCTGAATATAGTTAGAGAAAAACTATTAGGACGAAGAATACTTAGTAGCTGGATAAACTAATTCGGTTAACACTACTCTTACCAGAATCAAGGAAAATGGGTTTCACAATTGGCTGAGCCGTGTTAGTACAGCTGCGATACAAAAAGTTCCGTTACACGGAAAACCAGGAAGTATGAGGCGACCCATATTGGAACTGTGAGTCAGTGCTATCGAGTGCTATCGAGCAGCAATCACACCAGTCACATTGTCTGCCTTATCGAGCCATTTGCGTGATGGAAGGAGCTCACCAATCATTAAGGATGTACAACATTTTGTGTATCCCATGTAAGAAACTAAACGCTGGTAGGCAAACAACTGTTCAGCTCAGATAAGTCCGTATTTTCCAGGTTGGAGTTTATCATTTGACAGCTGTTTGAATATTTTCTCACTTGGGTCTCTTGGAATGTTCAGTCAACTTATAACCGCTCCAGGATGCCTCAATACTACCGTTTATTTTTAAAGAGCTTGGTCACAGACATTGAACGTAACTGCAAGAGGTGGATGTGGGAGGGTTACATGACAATATTAGATGAATGGAGAGAGGCGTCTGATTCGAATTTATAACGCCAACAGTTCCAGTCAGACGAGATGAATCCCAACATATGTAGGAACGTTTGGTATGGAAGCAGCGCTGAAGGACGAACAACCGAGGAAAGGACAAACAACTCTGAATGCTCTTTAAGGTTAGCACAGTCAAGACTCGTACATCAGGCAAAAAGTGTCCGTCATACTGGGTCTGGTGTGAGATTCAATGGCAAGAATGTACACTCAACGCCATGTACCACGCATCAAAGTGTCGTAAGTACGCTGAGTTCACAATGGCAAGCAAATACAAGTCAACGACCGTGACCTTAGGATGTCCCAGTCCAAAAGCAGCCTTGGCCGACTGAGGAAAGTAGATCCCTCGATAAGAAATGATCATCGGTTGGTGGACGAAAGAGTAGACATGGCAACCAATTGCACGTAGGGCTGAGATTATTGCGACAGAATGTTCCCCAGCACCATTTTCCTGCTTCTCCTCATTCAACACAATTACTCCGCGCCCATCCGAGACTAATATAGTTTCTGAGCAATCCCGAACGGCGATTAGGTCCGGCCCGATAAAAGACTCAGAAGTAGGTACTGCTAATGCCTCAAAGACGGTGTATCCCAGGAGACGGAGACGTTTTGCGACTTCCCATGAAACCCGATTATAATGAGCACATCTAGCTTCATGCATGATCGAGCAGGACTGCAAAATGTGAACCAGACTCTCCGGTTGGCCACAGCTTTCACGACAGAAGATCGTCTGACCATCATGGTCACGCTGATCGTTTATAACTCTCGTCTCAAGAAGGTTGCATTAGGGCTGGATACTGAAGTAAGCACAAGGAGTCACTGGCTGCATCTGCATCACACACCGGGTAATCCAGTTTGAGTGAATACCGGTTCGTAGACGATCTGAAGACATTGTTTTGCTGCTAAACAACCGCAAGTAACGATAAATGTAACGTGAAGCTGGTAAGAATGAGCGTCATGACACCCATGTATCTCGCTGTTTACAGTGGAAAGAGACAATTGTGTTCACTCTCGTTGCTCAGAAGTTCCAAATGATTAAAATTTTATTTCCGAAGTCCAGTGGTACTGAGGTAACATTGATCATTAAAATCGTTCTGAAAAATTGGGAGCCATTTATGATCTGCAGTAAGCGTCACTTTCACTTGAGGGAATAACAGCCTCCAACCAAGTCGATGCTTTTACTTGTCACGTTGGGTAAACAAGGGTCGTTTTCCCATGTCGAACTGCGATTTATTTAGCATTTGCAAGGGTATTTTGTCAGATGTCCTTGGAGCTATTTGGGGTACGCAAGGGACTAAGTTGAACACATCGGCCGGCAGTTTGCATAAACCTATCGAGCAGCAATCACACCAGTCACATTGTCTGCCTTATCGAGCCATTTGCGTGATGGAAGGAGCTCACCAATCATTAAGGATGTACAACATTTTGTGTATCCCATGTAAGAAACTAAACGCTGGTAGGCAAACAACTGTTCAGCTCAGATAAGTCCGTATTTTCCAGGTTGGAGTTTATCATTTGACAGCTGTTTGAATATTTTCTCACTTGGGTCTCTTGGAATGTTCAGTCAACTTATAACCGCTCCAGTATCCCTGCTTTATTCATATGTTAGCCGAGTGCATTTAGACCTCGATTAATTCTCTGTGTGGTTTTACACCACCACTGTGTCGATAGATGCGCATAAAAAGTCCTACCACATGAGAACTTTTCCGTTCGTTGAAGGTCTCCCAAGTAAAAATTGGCGAGTTAACAGTCTGTGAGCTTAGCGAATACATAGTTCTAAGGTTGAAATATGTAACAGGTAGCTGGCGGCCATATAGGCTGACCAAAGATCCGCAAGTACGGAACTAGAACTGGTGGCCGGGCTATCAGTAGCGAAGCCCGCATGGTGTTATAGTTAAACTGCAGATGTCGTACACTTCGACGCTGCACATTTTACTGTGGCATTAAAACTCTAATGGATATACATTCGCACTTCTTTGAATGTTCCCTTATGGGGTTGTTTCTCTAAGGAAACCCAATTATGCCACGAATCCTTTTAATTTACTTTACCTAAAAAAATGTTCAGCTGCTCCATTGACGTACACCTATGAACGAGTGAAGTGATTGGTTACTGCCTCGTTACACAGGCAGTTCGATAGATTTCATACGTGTCATCACCGGAGGTGAGTGCCGTTTCGTACCAGATCGTCTGGTGGCGTGGTACTCAAAATTCGAAGAAATTCCCCACCCCCCAGAAAGTGTTTTTTCAGAGGTCATATAACAACCAACGTTATCACTCAATCTGTACTGGGGTAGTGAAATGTTATTTCCATTCAACTTTTCAGAACATCAATCAGCGTGCGGCGGAACACTCCACCGCATCTAAGTAAGTTTCTCAAAGCACTCAGTAGTTATAAATCCTGATAAGTTTGTATGCCGTCCTTCAGCTACTGGCGTCCAAAAAAATCACAATTCGTTTATTTCCTTATCATCCGGATATTCTTACTTAAAAACTCAAGAATGTGATAAATAAGTACATTTTTCATTTAGTCATCAACACTAGCAGAGCATCACCGCCATCATTGTGGACAACAACAGGAGAGCCGAACATCATAGAATAAATGTTCTACTGTTTGTGGGCTGGGAAGATGTCAGAAATTGACAGAACGCTAAAAACGGCTCAAACGCCCAAAGAAAGCATAACAATGGCCAATAATTCACTTTCAGGAAATAACGCTTCTGAGCCGATGGGCACATGATATGCCTAACCGGTGAAGAACATGGTAGAAGAAACTGTGTGGGTGCTGTTTAATCGTCTTCCTACAGGTCACTTGGAAGCACAGGCGACTGCACTAAGGATGGATATGCTCCGTCCTCACGCAACAGGTACAATAAGAGTTATACCTTTTGACTTCTATGTACATCAACTATTTGGCTTTATATGCTCGGGCTCATCACATCATAGTGTATTTCGATGAATAGTGATGTGCACCGGACATACTTGCGACCCAGCCAAAGTTGGCCGAATCTGCAGGTGCTCGAAATCATCAAATCAGCTATGGTCATTTATCGTTCAGTATGCCTGTCGCTGAGGAACCTTTTGATCTATCGAACAATTGTCGACAATAAAATGAATCCTCGTCAATCCCGATAGGGTTAAGTGTGCAATAGGAACAATTCCAGATAGCAAACTTGCAAGTTTTTCAAGGTTTTAGCCGTGAGGGGTTTGTGGCAACAGGGGTAGTCAGTTCGGTCAGCGCATCAATCACAAAATGTAAAAAGTGATATAAATGACATAGCTTGTTTAAAACCTGATCTCATGATAATTTCTGTGGGACGGAGTGGCAATACAGTGCATGGTCTGGGAGAGCACTGGGGCCTAAGCCATCTTTGCAACAAACCAGGATTTCCGGGTCAAACTGGCCAAGTAACAATCTCCAACAGATGTCACCAACCAAGCAAGGAAATCGGCTGAATCCGTTGATTGAGAAATTTAGCAAAATCACAAAATATTAGTGTCTGACTACGTAGGTGGACTGAAGCCACCAAAAAAGGTGTCTATTCACGAAATGTCTCCGAATATGCAGCTATTCATTGTAAAACAAAAACAAAACGCTTACGATCTATCCAACGAGGAGTGAAAAACCAATGTGCACAGAACTTTCGGGAACTTCAACACTCTCCAGCGTACTACTGAGTTTTCCTGCGCGCGATCAGAATATCTAAGATAACCGAGCAAACAATGTCAGAAGTTCAGTAATTTCTAAATCAGCCCTCCATCAGATGCAGAAACGACACTTTATCTTGCTTTGACTGGATGCTAATCGCAATTTTCGTCAGTATTGCAAACGTCCACACGGCATTAAATTCTGGCATGCATGTCAGTGATGGTGACCTCGCCTCACTCAGGCCAGCTGCGGCAACAAGTTTGTTTCGGGCTTCCTAAGGTGCACTGTTGCACTTCTGCATCTGGCGTTTACTTACCTCTGTCGGCCTTCGACTCTCTTGAAATTTAGAGGGAGTTTCTTGACGGTTAATAACGGCCAAAGGTCCTGAACAATGTTTTCCCAGCCGTCGAAATTCCAGTTCATTTTATCCGGGGTTCAGAGGATCATCCTAGTTGATCTTCACGCTCATGAGATTATTAAGTCCTTCATACCTGCCGTCTTTTTCTTAGATACTTATCGGAAAGCCACCAAGTTCTCTCATGTTTCCTCCTTTCCTATCCCAGGTATTCAGAAGCAGTAGTTGGTCGAATTCCGACTTCTCGACCATCTAGGAAACACGGATTTCGACCCTGCCTCAATACAAATGGAGAATGGTGGACTGGGTTGAGACATGGTATGCTAAAGAAACCATCGACAGTTTCACTTCCAATCAACTTCTTTGGTCCCAAATGGTGTGGTCCTTAGACTCTGTTAAATTATTTGTCTTCATTTAGTAGATACTGTCCTTAGCAGCTTCAAGGAACTCCTGATTTCTGTACTCACACATCGTGCTTCTCATAATATTCTATACCCAGTGATTAGCCACAACTACTCCGTTGATCGTGGCCACTTTCATTTGGCGCTCCTGCTGCCTCGACCCACAGGGGAAGGAGTTCTGTCATTACGTTTACCTAATGATTACCACTAAATGTCGCCGGAAATGAATGCATAATGGCAGTGGACCTTAACCGCCTGATTTCCCACACAGGATTAGGTTCAATGGTGATGGTCTTCTCCCGCTGTACTGCGGTCAGTGCCTCTAACAGTCGCAACATTCTTCGTTATGTCATTTCCCATCCCTGCTCAACAGGTCATCTGTCGAAGCGGCTTGCGTGATTTGGTACGCGCTGTATGTGCCATCTCCCGGCATTTAGCAGTCAGCCTTCTCGAGTCACGAGGCATCGGAGTCATTACAACATCCAAACATTCGGACATCCAGTATAGTATGCTAGTTCCATGCTGACTCAATATATGGAAGAAATTCTGAAATATCTCCAATTTTTGTCTTCATCCCGTCCAACGGGATGGTTGTTGATTAGATATGCATTAACTAGCCACTGAGCTCGACATGGCCCGCTGGTCAGGTCTCTAACGTACTGCGTGGAAAGTTGGTTGTCCCAACCCTAGCTCCACATCTCAACTGCACCTATCTAGGCTTGGCCAAACTTGCATTTGCTCAGCCCCCGTGCTTCCCTCTGTTGACATGGAAACTAAGAATAAGGTTGTTACAAGTAAACGACTTCTGTTATTAGTATTTACAAGTTACTTTCTAAGTGATACCAACCTGCTTTTGTTGATAACGCGGCTCGCATAATGCTTCACTTTCTTTCTATCCAGTGGACATATTTACTCCTATATTAGTTGACTACAATTTGCTCTTTCCGTCTACTTCACTTACCGCCTGTATGATCACACCAATTGCAACCCATCCTGGAATAAACAAGTGAATAAACTGGTTATTATCGACAGATGGTACTTTTCGGGAACGAAGACCAGCCATGTCACACTTGCAGTATATGCTCCTTCCAATGCGCCTCCGCCTTCCTGTCCTCAGGGCAGCAAATTCTTCGTTCTATTGATCTACTTTCGTCGCAGGACCTACAATATCAACGCGTTCTGCCCTTCCTGCGACTCTAGTGTGCCCAGTGGCGACGGATCATGTTAACTCTGTCGGCCGCTCTCTTCAACTGCAATCAAGCGTCGAGTGCCGGCCGGGGGCAGATAAGGCGACCCATTCAATCCAGGTAAAGCATCGTCCAACCGTTGTTGCACATAAAGAAGGCCCCACTGAGCTCGACATGGCCCGCTGGTCAGGTCTCTAACGTACTGCGTGGAAAGTTGGTTGTCCCAACCCTAGCTCCACATCTCAACTGCACCTATCTAGGCTTGGCCAAACTTGCATTTGCTCAGCCCCCGTGCTTCCCTCTGTTGACATGGAAACTAAGAATAAGGTTGTTACAAGTAAACGACTTCTGTTATTAGTATTTACAAGTTACTTTCTAAGTGATACCAACCTGCTTTTGTTGATAACGCGGCTCGCATAATGCTTCACTTTCTTTCTATCCTCCTATATTAGTTGACTACAATTTGCTCTTTCCGTCTACTTCACTTACCGCCTGTATGATCACACCAATTGCAACCCATCCTGGAATAAACAAGTGAATAAACTGGTTATTATCGACAGATGGTACTTTTCGGGAACGAAGACCAGCCATGTCACACTTGCAGTATATGCTCCTTCCAATGCGCCTCCGCCTTCCTGTCCTCAGGGCAGCAAATTCTTCGTTCTATTGATCTACTTTCGTCGCAGGACCTACAATATCAACGCGTTCTGCCCTTCCTGCGACTCTAGTGTGCCCAGTGGCGACGGATCATGTTAACTCTGTCGGCCGCTCTCTTCAACTGCAATCAAGCGTCGAGTGCCGGCCGGGGGCAGATAAGGCGACCCATTCAATCCAGGTAAAGCATCGTCCAACCGTTGTTGCACATTCGCAAAGAAGGCCAAACGTCACCACCCGCTCTCAATCTGACCACCTTGAACAGCCTCGTAGCCTCCTGTCGGTAAGCTGGGACGTGGAACTTCGCTGCTCCAACCGTTGTTGCACATTCGCAAAGAAGACCAAACGTCACCACCAGCTCTCAATCTGGCCACCTTGAACAGCCTCGTAGCCTCTAGTCGGTAAGCTGGGACGTGGAAATTCGCTGCATTAGCCTCCGTGGCCGCGGCCAAATTAATCATCTCCGGGACCAGTATAGCCGTGCCTAGGGCCGCCTTCGCCTGGCCAACTTTCCCCGGTTGGTCACATCCTCAAAGCCAGTGTGAAAGCTCGCATGTGCTCAAAGGGCTGCGTCCTTGGAATCTTCTTCTGCAAAGTCACCAGCTAAAAGGAAAATACCTTTGAATACGAGGCTGTTTAGTACAAAACAGGTAACAAGCTACCGAGCTCGAAAACGGAAATCTCTTTTGTACAGCCTTTCCAGAGATTCGACATGTGTACCTTTTGAGTCTTTCTTGGATGCCGTCTGAATACTTAATAGAGACGAGAAAACACTGGCAAGCTGTTCAGTAACTTTTCAAATCAGCTCACCACCAAATGCAAGGTACTTTAAACTAATTTAACCATATATTACTCTCATGTTTCTTCAGTAGTATACGCCGTTGCTGTTATAGCGAGCAAACTTTTACAAAACAATTTAAGATGCTTCTCTCTAGGGCACACCTGGCAACAGAACAAGGTGCAATAAATCATGCGGTCTGTGAGATAAACCAGGTTTGACTAAAAGATGAAGGTCGAGGCGGATGTAATGGTGTGACAAACGACACAACAAATGAGCCCACGGGTGGCAGAATACTTGAGTACATAGGTGAGGAATGGATTTACTGTGTCAGCCATCTCAGAGTATTTTGTAATCAAAGTACAGACTCGGGAATTACACCTGCGCTAAAACAAATGAACGTATATAAAAGCAGTAATATGGATGGGTATTGTTTGAGTGAAACCTATTCCAAAAGACACTGTGGATGCTATGGTTGAGAGATATTAACAGTGTTTTTTGCCCTCGAACGAAAACATTCACAGCCAGCAGAATATTGTCGAGGCCTAACAACTCCAGGAGAAGGCGACGTTTTGCTGTAGTTTCGGTTGCCTGGAGTCACGTCTTAATTTTATCAGCGTACTCCATTCTAGCAAAGTTCATTGAAATTAAACCTGTGAGATTTTAAAGTAATACCGTCTAATAAAATTAATTTCAGCAGCCTCATGAGCAGTTCACTAAGTACGTACATGTATCGCGATATCTCGAGTATCGTACCAAGTAAAACATAAAGCGACCTGGTGCAGCACATTCAGTTAACTGGAAACATCACAAACGAGAGATTCAGTTAGGGTCTAGGTGAGCCTTCACAAAACTGAACTTGTTTGCAAATAAGTGTAGATCGATAAAATTACCCATTCTTTTCACCACTTACATGTTGGTTTGGTGCGCTGGGTAGCCACCCACGGAGGCACTTATATGTAATCCAGGATTTCGCCACAGTTTTCCGTTGTTTAATCCGTCTGCAACATACGACATTCGTGCTGCAGAATCCTCAGTGTGTTATCCAAATCATGTGTAAAAAGAGGAACGCGATGAGAAGAACAATTTGCTGTGCTTCGAGAAATATACCCCCTTTTTAGCCTCCAGCAGAAATGAACTGGGCATGACGAATTCGCAAGTCTTCGGGAAAGATAAATCAGTAAAAGTCGATTAACATTCTGTAGGTATATCATCCTGCGTCTTTCTGTCTACCGTTCTTCACATAGGGAAAATATTCACTGGTTTTGTTTACTCAGTCGCTATTTTGAATTGCTTAAATTTGTAGAGGTTCCGAATGTCAGAAGTCGCAGTTCAAAACGTGTAATGTCAATATTCGAAAAGTTCCACACAGATTGTTTTAGAAGCTAACTTTAACTGTTTCTTCAGTATGAATAGTGTTGTTGGCAAAATATTAGGTCTGTTGATTGGATTCCCAACATGCTGAGCTTGATCAGATGGGACAAGTATGGGAAACAAACTAGTGGACCAAACCGAATCAGTGCTGACAAAATATTCAAATGGAAGCATCAAAATGCACTTCAGTAATTTCATTTCGACATGCGCGATCAGCTAATATTTAAAACACTAGTGATTGTGCAGAACAGTGATACATCCTCATCGAAACAGAATGGAGTTATACGATATCACTGAGTGCGAAAAACAACAGCAAAGCTTTATATTAAGGATTTCTAAATAAATGACAGCAGCAATATAGTGCCCAGACCGTAGCTGCTTGTGCGAGCTGTGAACAAATACGGGTACACAAGACTATAAATATAACTTAGTCCATGAACTTTGGTGTACAAACTTTACGAACTAAGCAATTTAAAAAGGGCGATTTTATGAGTATTACTACTGTTAAAGAGCGAAAAAATGCCTGTTAGCCACTAACTACATGTATGAGGCCACTCCCAGAGGAAACGAAGCATCCATTTGACATTGCTTTCTCTATTAGGGATAGCTACTTCGCGTTCCTCGCGAGTTCATTTTGTATGTTTTACTTTTTTTTCCACGTTTTTCACTTTTTGAAAACAAATTTCCAGGTATATAGGGATCAGATTTGTTACCAGCACTACAGAACAAGAGGCTGCAAATCCTAGTCTTTCAACTGAGTCGGCCTAGTTCAACAAGGCATTCATTCAGGACCTAAACAGTACCGTATTGCAGTGGATACTGAGCTGCTGAGCTGTTTATTGCTAAAGCAGCGGCTCTTTTACCCTATTTGGTCTATGAATTAGGCCCGATTGTAAGGGCTAACTGAGAAATTCCGTCGGTGCAACTTGTGCTAAATTGGCGTCACGATTCAATTAAAGCCTCGGTATCATGCGCAGTTCACCTTCGCTGTACCTTCGCTCCCCATTTTCTGCGGTGATGGTCGAGCCATTTTAGATCGAGCTTGGAAAATACCCCATATATAACTTTTGGATTTCGCTCCCTCAGAATAATAATTAAGGACCTTAATAGTAATCTCAGAATGATAACAGAATGGATTTTGATGGTTCATGTTTTTGACAATTTGCTTGCACATCACCTCATCAGTAAAACTCATCTTGCCTTCATTTGTGATGAGTTTGTAGCTAGATTTGCTTCCTTGACATTGCTGAGTTCGTATCCATTTTACATTAATTATGCATATCTTCAACCGGGTGTAACGGTGGATACTACAGATGAGGCATGCGAGTGGTGTGTTTTCTCGTAAATCCACTTCGCGCCTCTTGAAATTGAGATCTATTACTAAATTTGTGGAGTCGCTTTGTAGCACTTGCTTGCATTTGAGTAACAACAAATGAATATCCAGGAAAGTTTAGGAAGACCCGTTCAAGAAGAAGATGGATATTCAGTTTTGTAAACAGGATTCATATGAGATTTTTGCTTCCCTGTCTAATAGTCTGTAATTGTTCAGTTGGTTTTCTCCAATAAGTAACTTCGCTGCGAGGGCCTTGCTTCTTAACTAGTACTTTGTGCCATAAACCTATCTACGTAGTTTTCTATGTAGAAGATTGCAGTGCAGTGGGTTCTGGTGGCACTGACGTTAGCAGTAGCGTATCAGAGTACTAACCTTTATCTTAAAAGTGCCGAACGTGGGTCATGCTAAGCTGCCAAGGCAATCAGAATACCATCTTGGGTAACGGTTTACTAGTTTGTTACTGTAGACTTTTTGGTAGATTTCAAATACAACAAAATAATTTGTCTGTGTTTATGGTCACTCCGTAAACTTTCCGAATTTCACCCAACATGAGTTGTCTTTCTTGTTAGAGCCAAGAGTATCCATAAGGCTGACAGTATATTCTGTGACCAAGTGTTCACATATGAAAGGGGAAATTTTCTTGATTCTGTGGTTTTTAATAGTGGGATAGTCTACCACTTCTCCTGTGGCTATATTGCGTCTTTTCGATTTTGGTACAGTCTGTCCACCGGCCGACACAAGTCATTGGCAAATGTTTTACTGTACATCGCATTGCTTTGCTTTCGTGTTTTAAGCTTTGACATTCGCATGCATCCCCTGCAGCGTACGGTTTGGGTTCTATTTTCGGTAGGTGACCTGTTGAGAATTCAGCAACACATTGAGTAGTGCTAATTAGAGTCCACAATGTGACCTCATGGCACCTTATGGCACTTCGTAACTCTATTACCCTGAGGTTAAGATACTTTAGCGAGTTTTGGCTTACTCAACGATTGATGAAAATGAACTGGTTACAGTTCACCCTAAAGTTCTCAAGAACTGTTGTTCGGATCATTTTTCGTCATAAAAAAGTTAACTGGTATCTAGGATGCACTCGTCTTTCATCTTAATCCCTACCTGTTTGGTTCCAGAGGCCCTTCAGCGCATATGTTGTTAACCCGGTATGTTCCTCCATGTTGTATAACAAGCCCTCTGTACCTTGAGGTCATCACTTTCGCAGTCAGGCCTGTGAGCCTAGCCTTGACACTTCTCTGTCGCACTTGGATTAGAGGAGGTAGTGAGCAACTGCGACGAAAAGCGGGAGCAAAGTCTAAAATTGAAACTGACTTCTGCAAACTCGCATCGTCAAGCTGCTCACGTCTGGTGGACGGAGATTTGTTAAGGGCATGCTACAGAATGAACGTCAAGAAGGA